>NC_133346.1:41552595-41652595 GCF_030506205.2 Paramisgurnus dabryanus
ACACAGTCCGTTTACATTTATCAACATCAAAGTGGCTTCTGTATCTGGATGTGTGATCGATCCCGTGCGGGGAGACGCACTGGATGAATAGCTGTCAATCACAATGGCTACAACTGGCTTTAACCAGAGTCGTATAATAACAGAGTTACGAAACGCTTTGATCTCGCCGCCGCGCGGTCACGTGATTCATGTAACGTTCTACAGTTCCAAACCAAGCAGGGCTGTCAATCTGTTTGCATAGGTTTTCAGCTATTTCAGGTAAATATTAGCTTGTAATGGGAATTGATCACTATACTTACTGTGTTTATAACGTTTTTTTTTTTACTAGGGAGTGATGGAAATACAGTAAATCAGTTAATAAAGATAAACAGTTAATTGTGACCCAAATATAACTGTGGTTATCTATACCAACTACAGCAACACAGTTTATCTTTTATTTTTGTAGCAAAATATGGCTATATAAATGGCTATCAATCTGCTAAAAACATAATTCCTACACTTTTACTATATTAAAATTACAAAAAAGATCGCCAACGCGGTTATTTGTAACAGTCAAGCATAACAGAAACACACTAAATTCATATTTTAAATTCACATTAAATGTTAATATAATCATACATGATTTTCGAGGATACATCACTCGTATTACTTACCAAACACAATGAAACACAGCAGCATTGTGAAGCAGTGTGACTTTCTTATAAGGCATTTAGCTTGTCGCTGTTGCCCCCTAGTGTTACTCGTAATATATAAAAAAGATAAGTATAAAGTAGATGGCCACCAGTAATACAATTTTAAACCTTTAAATCTATATTATTCACACATTATACACAACTCATTAAAATATAAAAATTTTACTAGTTATTATTAACGATAATCATTACCTACAGCAGAGTTCATAAAATATCACTGTTGACTATATTAATGAAATGTCCGAAAATGTAAAGAGAAACGGTAATTTCATCAATTTACCAGCAGGTGCCATTGAAATGAATGGGCTTCAGTGCTGCGTTTGGAACTATGCGTCACTACATGAAACGCTGTTACTTCCGCATTCCATTCTTACAACGGACGTCTATGTGAGTGTCGTAACTCTATTATTATACGACTCTGGCTTTAACCATATGATTTAGGGTTGTCGCGGTAACCGCACTCCCGTATTGTACAGTTCTACTGAGAAGCAAACAGCAGAGAATAACTAGCAATCCAAATAACCGTGAATCACCTTTTAAGCTTTATATTTTAAGCTTTAAAGGTTTTATCTTTGTTTATTTGCAGCGTCCGCACCGCGTACTTTACCTGAACTTGACTTTCACCCACATGCTTTTTACCAACAAAATTAATGTGAAACATGAGGATGACCATCCCGACTTCCCTGTTTTAGTCTGCATTAATAACGTGCTTTAGGCTCTGTCTGAACTTATACGTTTTTGTTCTGTAGCCTACTTTGTTCACTCACATATTTCTATATCTACCATAAACTGTTGTTACCCATGTTTCCTGATAAGTTTAATATGATTTATATAAAAGAGCTAACAATTTCCTAAATTTCCTGTTCATGTCTCTCTCTAGTCTAGTGTGTAATAAGTGAAGTAATGTAATTTACAAATACATTTAGGTATAAGAAACTTAATTTGCATAAAACCAACACTGAGCAAATGTATTTGGTCAATGTTATTATGGTTTGTACGTGTTTAACCTAAAACGTGTTAAATGAGATAGAAACTGCTGACTGACCAACATTCACGTAATGACCCTTGATATGTCGCCATGGAAACTCAAACATTAAAACGATCCATTAAATTCTGCTACTAAATATTAAATCTCTACATGAATAGTTGGAACGTATTAAACATATGCCTGAATAACTTAGAAATACAAGCAGGAGTGTTAAAATGCGCTCCATTACCTAACCTCCTTTATTTTTGACAGCTGTCAGGTAGAAGATTAATGATAGTTGGCGGTGTTTTGTGTGACGTTGACCTGTAAATGCAGATTCCATGGCTGGATTGCGAAGCAAACAGCAGAGAATAATCACGAAAAGGATCACGAAAAGATAAAGGGCGTATTCCAATAGCATATTATTATCCCTATGCCCTATTCCCTTCGAAGATCAGAACACTTGATGTACAAATTCTAGAGAAAGTTGCACAATTGTCTCATAGTGTGGTCAATTCAAATAGACTTGGCGAATAGAGCAATGAAAAACGCACATCAGTTTCTCTTTATTTGGATCGACTGTGTGACATCCCCTTCCTGAAGTGCCCTTCAAGGGCACTAAAACGCCATTTGAAATTCACCCCGCTTTCAGCATGAACTTGACTGCCGCGTCCCATCTCAAAGGCCAATAAAACAGCTGGAGTACTAATAAAAACATCAGTAAATAAATAGGTTTCAGCAATTCTTCTGAAGAAATGTTACCATATCTTTCTCTGGAAAAATAAGCTGCCTTCAAAGCAAGTTTAATTGGGGATTCACGCGCTTCTAATCTAATTTTCCAAATTGTTATTTTAAGTCATAATGTAAAAATAACACGGAGACTTACGTTCTTACATAGATGGGTTGTATTTTTATTATTAGGGGAATACAGGTAAGGATTTTTTCACCTTCTGAACTAAACAAGCCGCATATTTTTATAGGAAATAGCCTATATTTGGCAAAGACGTTCAAGTAGATCACTTTTGCTTTTAAAGTCAGATTATTAAATGTTTCCAATTCTTGAATTAAAATAGTTTTTTTAAATGTTTCTTTATTATTATTATGAACGAAAAACTTAAAACCAATAAAATAGTACAATGACAAACTCCCTAAACAGCTTGTTTATTAATAAAACAAATGCGATGGATGGTATATGCGTTCTAACACAAATAAAGACATAATTTTCCATTACTACGAATGCTTAGTGTTTGTTTATTATTATTTTATTATAACAGAACAACAATAAATTACTTAAATGACTCACTTATATAAAGGAGAAGGTTTAACAAAAACGAATAAATGGAAAATATTTTACCTGCCTTAATACATAAATACATCTAAAGATCCTTAGATTTATTTCAAATAAGCAAACCAATCATTTGTTTAATAAATATAAAACTACAACAATATAAACCATGGACAAACTCGCAAAAGTTAGATAAAGAAATTCAATTTAAATCCTGTCTATTCTATTCATATTTGTGGAGCAATATAAGCTTGAAAGTATCTTGAAATAAATCGATATACAAAAGCATTTTAACCCTGCTTGTATTTTTAAGTTATTCAGGCATATGTTTAATATGTTCCAACTATTAATGTAGGGATTTAATATTTAGTAGCAGAATTTAATGGATCGTTTTAATGTTTGAGTTTCCATGTCGACATATCAAGGGTCATTACGTGAATGTTGGTCAGTCAGCAGTTTCTATCTCATTTAACACGTTTTAGGTTAAACACGTACAAACCATAATAACATTGACCAAATACATTTGCTCAGTGTTGGTTTTATGCAAAGTAAGTTTCTTATACCTAAATGTGTTTGTAAATTACATTACTTCAATTCTTACACACTAGACTAGAGGGAGACATGAACAGGAAATTAGTAAATTGTTAGCTCTTTTATTTAAATCATATTAAACTTATCAGGAAACATGGGTAACAACAGTTTATGGTAGATATAGAAATATGTGAGTGAACAAAGTAGGCTACAGAACAAAAACGTATAAGTTCAGACAGAGCCTAAAGCACGTTATTAATGCAGACTAAAACAGTGAAGTCGGGATTGTCATCCTCATGTTTCACATTAATTTTGTTGGTAAAAAGCATTTTAAAAATAGTAAAATTTTTATATTTTAATGAGTTGTGTATAATGTGTGAATAATATAGATTTAATGGTTTAATATTTTATTACTGGTGGCCATCTACTTTATACTTATCTTTTTTTATATATTACGAGTAACACTAGGGGGCAACAGCGACAAGCTAAATGCCTTATAAGAAAGTCACACTGCTTCACAATGCTGGCTGCTATGTGTTTCATTGTGTTTGGTAAGTAATACGAGTGATGTATCCTCGAAAATCATGTATGATTATATTAACATTTAATGTGAATTTAAAATATGAATTTAGTGTGTTTCTGTTATGCTTCACTGTTACAAATAACCGCGTTGGCGATCTTTTTTGTGATTTTAATATAGTAAAAGTGTAGGAATTATGTTTTCAGCAGATTGATAGCCATTTATATAGCCATATTTTGCTACAAAAATAAAAGATAAACGGTGTTGCTGTAGTTGGTATAGATAACCACAGTTATATTTGGGTCACAATTAACTGTTTATCTTTATTAACTGATTTACTGTATTTCCATCACTCCCTAGTAAAAAAAACGTTATAAACACAGTAAGTATAGTGATCAATTCCCATTACAAGCTAATATTTACCTAAAATAGCTGAAAACCTATGCAAACAGATTGACAGCCCTGCTTGGTTTGGAACTGTAGAACGTTACATGAATCACGTGACCGCGCGGCGGCGAGATCAAAGCGTTTCGTAAATCTGTTATTATACGACTCTGGTTAAAGCCAGTTGTAGCCATTGTGATTGACAGCTATTCATCCAGCGCGTCTCCCCGCACGGGATCGATCACACATCCAGATACAGAAGCCACTTTGATGTTGATAAATGTAAACGGGCTGTGTCCTTATATACTGATGATACGATCTGCCAGATGTGAAAAATGTGTTTGTATGTTAATGCAAATAAACCCTTTGCCTGAACTTCACCCACTTCCCGTTTCGGTGTCACGTGACCAATGGAGTGTAAATGATTGGCTGGATGTTGAATGATTTGATACAGGGATCGATTGCTTCTCCTTGCTTCTCCGGATGTTGATTCTGAATATTTTTACACTGAATTTTTTGAGACGTTGAATTATTTTGCACTGAATTTTTTGAGACATTGAATTTTTTACACCAAATCTTTTAAAACACATTGCATTTTTTTTCATTGAATTTTTTTAGACATTGAATTTTTTTACACTGAATTTTTTTAAAACATTGAAA
Source organism: Paramisgurnus dabryanus (assembly GCF_030506205.2). NCBI lineage: Eukaryota > Metazoa > Chordata > Actinopteri > Cypriniformes > Cobitidae > Paramisgurnus > Paramisgurnus dabryanus. The sequence goes on from NC_133346.1 coordinate 41,557,635, forward strand.
AAAATGTCATAGGCAAAAAAACAGTGCTAGATATTCGATGGCTTTTAAAATTCAAAGTCTGATTTAGATGCAAAATAAAATTCAGTGTTAAAAATTTGATGTAAAAAAAATTCAGTGCTAAGAATTAGAATTCAAAACCCAACGGCACAGATTTACTTCCATACAATCCAACCATCTCCATTGACTTTGTATTGCGTGAGGCTGCCTCCATGTAATTTCTGGCTTATAAGAAATATCAGAACAATGTTTTGCAGGATTTTCTCCTGCAAAGATCTGCAGGTCCAATCAGCGAACAGAGGGGGGGGGCTAAGAATGATGACGTTGAGGTCGTGCGCCTGTTTGAGTTGTAGTTCAGTAATGGCAGCGGAAAAAGACGTGAGAAAAGCCATTCGGTCCGTTATTGCAAAACTGCCGAATATACAGAAGTTAAAGCCGGAGCAAGAACAATGTTTGCTAAGTTTTGTTGGTATGATCATTCGGACTTGTTGTTTCCGGCCGGTTTTGGCGCATGATATACGTCACGACCACACGTTAGCGATTGCCTATGGTAGATCCTGAGTGACTCTGGGCAGATCCAATAGTTTTAAACTTCAACAGGGGACCCTCCTTAACAGAAGTAACGCTTTGCAATGGAGCGTGGCCAGACTCTCTGTACAAATGAAATGAATGTACGAGAGTCTGGTTGGACCAGGCTAGAGCTAACAAGCCAAAAACCCAGAAATAAGATTTTATAAGCTGTTGACCCCAAAAAACGGGCGTTTCAAAGACACAAAACTGGATACAGGCAACTTGTTATAGTACTACTATAATTATAACTATGCCCAGTTGCCCACTGGAGGGAAACGTAATCAGCGATCCACTTATGTCTCCTTAAAGGATGAGTTTTATGACTTGGTGGTAAAAACTTATTTCTGGGTTTTTCAGCTTGTTAGCTGTCGACTCTGTCACACAGCAGCTTTTAGGCATTGTTTTGTGTTTTTGTTATAAGCCAGAAATGCAATATAAAGTCAGTGGAGAAGGTTGGATTGTTTTTCATCCGGTGGGCGTGGTTTTCAAATAATGCGCTGTCTCTATAATTCCTCCCGCTTTTACTCACAGCCTACACATTAACTCCTGTCAGCATTGCATTGTGACCAAATCTTTCAAACAGGAGCGTAACATTTCCGGCTGACGTCAGAGGCATTCAGGCCAATCACAACGTACAGATTAGCTGGCCAATCAGGGACCCAGCGCATTTCAGATCGATGAGTACTGTACAAAATCAAAGCATTTGAGGAAGGGAGGAAATCCAAAGCTATAAAAATGTATGTGTTTTTAACCGTACACCACGCAAACACATTGTATTTGTATTATACCAAATACACAAAATAACGTTGTATGTATTAGTTTGAGGTTGTACTTACTAGTTATGAGATTCATAGCACCTTAGAGATGTTTTCTGACAGGTCTGCTTCAACTCTGCTGCACAGATATCAGCATGGAAAATCTGCAAACATAACATGCAACTTGTCACAAAGCAATCAATATTGATTAAAAGGATGTGAAACACTGAAAAGAAAATTATAGTATACAAAATATAACAGAGTCTTTAGGCTTTTAGGTTTACTGGTTCATTTAATATTGCTCAGATGGTGCCACTCACGTTTGGATGTTAAAACCTTCCTAGAATAACTGCAATAAATGCAGAAAAATGACAAGATGCATGGTAATATGTTGTGAAAAAAGTGCATATAAAGTGAGTTAATATGCTCTCAACTCGCCTGAGTTTACATCTCTGTCTGTAACTCCCTTCAGAAAATGTTGAAATCTTCAACTTTTCTTCTATTATAGAGGTTATTTTGTCACTCCTAAAATAAAAGAATAATTTTTTGTCTATATATGTTTACAATAAAACATGTCTTTGTACTAGTTTATTCACGCTATATGAAAGTTATTTTCACAGTTTACCTGTGCAGTACATTGCATATTTAAGCTAAACAAATTAGCTTACTTCCAATAATGCTTTGACAACCTGAACAAAGCTATCATCTCATCAACACATGAAGTAGCTTTTTAAAAAGCCAAAACTTAATAAACAATGCAAAAGCTTTAGTTAGCCTAACATTATCACTTTTGAAAAGCGTTCACATGCTAACAGACTTTTCTCGAAGACACAAACCATTTCTATGAAGTAAATATTCAACAAAAGCGTTTCTGTTACGTGTCAATAACAGTTGTGTGTATTATTTGTGTATTTTGAGGTACTAAACTTACCTGAAAACAGTAAAGAAACCCGTGAGAGAAGAGCTTCGTTGTTTGTCCCGCCTCATGGTAATCCATGCTTGAGAAAGTGGGCTGATCGACTTCCTGCAGCCCCGCTAGAACTGACAGGCGGATGACGTTAAAGTGCCGCGAGAGCGAGACGAAATTACACTTACGTCTGATTTCTCGAATCGTTCTCGCGGTACTTTGATGTCATCCGGCTGTCGGTTCTTGCAGCGCCGCATGAAGTCGAACAAGCCTAGTGTTTTAAAAAGGGCACGTGTTCAGCGCGCACAGCTCACACGTCATTGCAAAGTCACACATTGACATAATCACTACAGCAATTTAAAATCTCCTCAAATGATAATGAAATCACAAACTCGTTTTGTTGTCTTAATTCATATATGTCCAAATTACCACGTCTGCACGTGGACTATTGTATTAAGCACTTATAGTGTGCTTAATTTCTGTCATTTTTTATTCTATCCTTAAAATTCTTTTAAACTGAAATATTAAAAAAATATGTATGTATTTCTTTAAATAAGCCCTGTATGCAGTCTAATATTGTTTTTCATGTATTTTCTAAAGATTATTATAATTCTTAGTTTCAGAAACCTAGCGGCTTGCCACTGGTGTACCAACGGTGGTCCAGCAGCGGCTGGTGGCTTGCCACCCAAGAAACGCCGGCAGACTGACAGCTTTTTTACATTGGTCGGTTTGCCGAAGGTGCCCCGACGGTGGTCCGACCGCGTCAAGCCGCTGACTTTGTGCCGCCCAAAAACCGCCGGAGGACCGCCAGGTCATTGTTTGCTGGGTTGTAAATAGTAATTATTTGAGGTATATTATGTTATTTAAAATGATTTATTCTAACCGAATGGGTGCGATGTAGGTATTCAATTTCATTTGAAGTGGTATTAAAAAGGTCTTTAAAAGCCTTGAATTCAGGTTTGACAATCCTGGGGGTACCCTGTTAATGAAACGCCAGGCCGGTTCCGGTCGACTCGGTATCAGGTGAGTAGTATTAGCGACCCTGCATATGTCAAGATATGATTTATTACCCCTTTTGACAGGTGGGCGGGGCTATCAATCAAAAGTTGTACATGTTGTCTAGTTTTGAGAGTTATTGCTTTTAGAGAGCGTCTGTCCGGCCTGTGCGTGTTTTACGATGTGTCAATCAACGAGTTGTTTTTCCTGTGTGTGTGTGTTTTTTGTCAAGCGTATGCTGTCATGTTTATTGCTGTCAAAAAAGTTTAGTGTTTTAGGCTGTCCAGTTTTCTGGACTGTCATGTTTTATGAGCGGTGTCTCTCCCTGCTCCCCCTCCCTCTCTATCCCCTGCGGGTCTCAAACCCGCAGCCCCCAGTGTGTCACACAGCGGGTGTGTGTTGCTGAATCTATTTTGTTTTGTAACATCAAAAGTTTATTTAAAGTCAAACAAGAATCATATATATTAGATGTAGCTGGTTAAACTTAAATCTGATATTTTCTATCGATCTATTTTCTTTAGTTTCTGATCAGACACAAAGTTTCAGATGCTGGTCTTATGACTGTGTGTGTGTGTGTGTGTGTGTGTGTGTGTGTGTGTGTGTGTGTGTGTGTGTGGGTCGGTTGGATGCATGCATGTAATCTTTGAATGTTTATGACTGAACCTTTATTGGGGTGCGACAAGAGATCGTCAGGAATCAGTTTTATGGAGAAGAGCTGGTATACTCAAACCTGTTGGTACGTATGTGTTTCACTGTTTTCGTTCCAGCATTTTGTCTGATTATTTTAAAACTAAAAATTCGATCTCTGGTGTTGTAGCTGAATTACCTAAACTGGTATTAACTATTCCTGGTAAATCGCAGAGAAGTGCGGCCTGAACAAAAAAGAAAAAAAGACTGATCAAACAGGACGGTACTTTAGAACCTCCCGCCGCGTAGGATAAAGAGACGCAGAGTGGCTCGTGTCATCCGGTGTGTACAGATGTGGCCTTTAAAAATGCGCGTCTCTGAGAACAGAATGCCGCGAGCACTTCCGAAATTCTGCGAGATCCCGCAGAAGGGGGATTCGGTGGGGGACGCAGGAAATAAAAAACCTGTAGAGGGCAGTCTTGTTTCAAGTAGGGCATACTGACGACAATGTGTGCTCGACTTTATGCTTTAAGCATACTATATGATATCGAAGTAACATGACAGGGATTCTCTGTGCTTTGGCAGTACTTTGATGTCACATGCAAGCTTTTTGACAAACATTTGGTTGGCGAAGTTTTCTTTTGCCAGTTACATAAACAGTCAAATATTCTTCTTAAAAATCTTACTTAAACGCGGATCATTCGTCTTATTTATTTGTGTACTTACAGTAGAAGAGACGTGATAACGGAGTCTTATAACAAAATAATTCGCGAAGACCTTTGAAGAGACCGAGAGCATTTGCGCAATATCATTAACTAGTTTATCTAATTGTACATTTAGTTCATTTTTGCATCTGAACGTTTTTAATAGGTTGAACATGGTTGTAATGCGCTTTTCTGCATTACTGTACTTTTTATATTATCATGTTTTCCTTTACATGGTATGAAACTCGATATAAAGTGTGCAATGGTGTTGAATAAATATGTATAATGTGTTATATTTTTGTAGTAAGTAAATAAAATCATATTGTGAGTGTAAATATTCAATTCGAGGAGTTTCTGAGGTGTTTGTCATCGGCAAAAGGCGCAGTTTCTCTGTTGCTGATTAAAACCCGTTGGCTATATGGGATTTTTTAAAATTAACATTTGTTCTACTTATTATTTAATTTTTTTGCCTACATTTACTCAAATAATATCAATGTAAAAAATAGTAAGTAAATCATAGTTCAAGTTAGTCGTAAAACGTACTTTTTTTAAGTTGATGTTAAATACAAATAATATTAATTTGAAGAAAGCAATTATTACAGTTTTAAAAACTTAAATATATAATTCTGACATTATCAAATATATTGATTAAAATAATCTGTAAATTACATACTTATATTACTAAGGCGTATACATCAAATAAAATATGTAAATTTTAAACAAAATATCTATTTCTAGTCATTAATTTTGGTTTGTCTAACTAAAAAAAAACACATAACTGACATTAAAAGATTTTATTAAGTTACTTTAATCATTTATTTTAGATAGCCTACATTTACAAAGCCACTGAATAATTTTTTACAGTGTATACATTGTGATCTTACGGTATTATTAAATGCATATAAATAAAAATATGTAAAACTAAATAAAAGAGATGTCATACACGGACTCCATGAAAGCATACGTTTTCTTGTTCGGTCCACGTGGGTTAAACGGTCACATAGCCTATTCTCCATAAAAATCCGACTTAAATGCGCATCATTTGATTCATTTTTTCTGTGCAATTAGAAGAGACGTGATGTATAACTTTATTTAAGCCTGTTACAATAGTTTATACAAACTGTTTTGTTTTAATATTTTCTAATAACATGTGTTATCTGTTGACAGTTTGGATATCAGCAGCAAAGCGATTGTTGTGTGTACTATTGCAAGATCTATATCGGAACTCCACGGTACGTTTAAGGTCTTGACACACCGGGACGATTTTCGTACGTGTTTATCGTCGGCGTTTAACGTGACGTTTTTTTGCTTTCACACCCAGACGATTTTTACTGGCGCTGAGCCGAGTGAGGTGCAAATTCACCCCTGGACGTTAGATGGCGCTTAATACAAAACAGATTTATGCCGGTACACAAGGGGGCGCAGCGAAACTTTATGCTTCTGTTCTGACACTCACTTGTCACACAGAAGAAGAAAGCCACACGCTAGTCAATAACAAGTCATGTGCTTGCTTTTAACAAAACATGGATATTACTAGTAGCAGCTCGATTTCTAACAGCAGCAACTATACAAAGACTACTTCAACTCACCATCAGGATTCACCATCAGGACTCACCACCAGCTACTTGACAGTATGATCATGTGAAACATGATCTTCTCAGATAAAAGCAAACTGTGCATTCGTGTTATAGTCATTATAATTGCCATTTTGAAAACGGTGTGTTTAAATATCTCCGTGAACTTAAATACATTTGTTAAATCAAATCTATTTAATCAAATAATTCGATTCTATTATCAGCACTCTCCACATAAAATTAACTATTTTGATAGAACACGTTATATCAAAATTAAAGCTCTTTCACAAAATATAAGGTAATGGGTGATCCGATGTGTGTATTTTTGACTACTCTTTTACAAGCACTTTCTCTTGTTAACAATTTTCTCACATTTCCTCCCAAATGTATTGTATTTTGTGATTTGGCTAAAGAAGTAGGTATGTAGTTATGACAATAAGAGGTCAACAATACTGATGTACAAATATATGCATAGTGTCAAAATGGCACGTTATTTACAATTCGTTTTTTAATCAAACATTTATTTTTGTGAATGAACTGCAGTTTGCAATAACAATCAGAGACATGAAAGTAAAATCAAATAAAACAGGAGTCAGAAATGTTGGTCCAGAAAAGTCACAATGACTTTAGTGCAACTGAACGGTAGTGCAAATCAACATTTAGAAATTAAAAATTTTCAAATGAATTTCTTAAATGTATAATCACTTAAAATACATAAGTAAAATGGTATATAATAAACATTAATTTGTGTGAACAAGAACTGGCAGAGCTGTAGAGCAAAAAAGTCACAATGATAGAAGTCTAAGTGAACTGTAGTGCAAATAAACATATGTATGAAATGTACATGTTCAACTGTATTTCTTGAATGTATAAACATAAAAAAAAAACTAAATAAAATGATATATAATAAACATCTATAGGTGTGACCAAAAACTGGCAGAGCGCTCCTTCTGTGCTCCTCTTTCTTCTGTGCACTGCTTTAAATTTTTTCCCTTTAGCATCTTTTAATAAGAGGTACTTCTCCAGAGGTTTGTCTCGGACTGTTTTCTTTTGTTTAGATTGGACCTTGTCACGGCTGGTGCTGGATGATCCTGAATACGTGCTTGCTGGGGCCTCCTCACTTTTGCTCACATCATTTTTAGCAGAAATATTGCTGTGAACACTGTAAAGATAAATGTAGTTTTCATCAGAATCAATCTTTCACACTGAGGGCCATGCCACGATATCCATGAGGTCAATATTTGATTACAAATGTAATTTAGATTCATGGTATTTCATCTGACTAAAACTAGGTTACCTATACACAGAACACAAATTAAAGGTAGGGTAACACATTTTGAAAAATGCTAACGGTAGCCGCCTAGCAATGAAATCCCGATCCCACCCTCAAGTCAAATCGCCATCTAAAGTCACGCCTCTTTCCAAACACATGAACACGCACAGATCAGACGGTCACGTCTCATTCACCAGTGAGAAAACTTTGCAGTACAAAGTGAATAACATTTCCAAAATAACCAACATAAACAACTGGTTTTCATCAGAATTAGTTTAAGCACACGTTCGATTGTGTAGACGTTGTAACTATATCGTTATGCTAATCCGGAAAATGAACACAAATTTCATAAGCAACACAACGTTTCATCAAAGTAGAATATCTGAATCCATCTCAATACAAACATATCGCGTACCTACCTTACCAAAATAAACAGTGCAACGACCCTTTCAGACCCTTTGACTCCTGTAGCTGTTTGCATCTCGCGGTAAAGCAGTAAAGTTAACGATGTTAATTTGGGTTTTTGCTCTTGCTGATCCAGGCAGTTTTTGCTGTTGTTGTTATAAAAGATGCATTTAGTTTTGTTGCTCCCGTGTAGGTTGTCAATTCAGCAGAAAAGTTTGCTGTTCTCGCTGTTTACAGACAGAGCGCACGTGAACGCGCCGATGACGTATGGTATCTGCGTGGACTCGCTGCGCGGTGGGAATTCAAATTACGCTTACGTATGAGGGACATAAAAGGAAACGTCCGTTCGGACCGAAATCTATGATTTGTTGAACATTTTTTGGTCCTACGCCTTTCACAGATGACATAAATTTTTACAAATACATTTAAACAACTTAACACAGTGATTGCAATCAGAATGTGAGGAGACTTTTAACCAGCATAACTAAAAATGTTTCAGGATCAAATCTGTTACCCTACCTTTAATCACTGTTCAATGTCAGTGCATTACATATCATAATGTAATGCACCAATATTCATTTTTATTACTTGCACAGTTATAATGTAAATTTGCACTACTGGTCCGTTCAATACACTACTGGACTGTCTATTTCATACTCCCTGTTCATTTGCACTGCTGGACTACTTGAAATGCATCGTTTACACCCCTGTACTATGTAATGAATATTAGAATAACTATTCACTGCACAATAACTTATGCCATTGCACTCTTAACTGACTAGTTACAATCCAAATTCATTCATGCACTACCTAAATATTAATTTCACTCCTGGTCTGTATAGTTTAATTTATTATGTACATATCCATTTGTAAATTTCTGTATATTATGTTCATAGTACCAACCACAGTAAATTGTTCCATCGTATTACATAATCCTGCACCTATGCAAATACTGATATCCTGCACTTTTTATACTGCTTTTGCACTTCTGGTTAGACCTAACGTTAAACTGCATTTTGTTGCCTTTTACTTGTGTAATGACAATCAAGTTGAATCTAATCTAATCATATAGCCCACACAGCTATGTATTGTTATGTTCTTATATATATCACGTTACCTTCGAAATTCAGTCGATGTTGTGAGGAACTCCGACACCTTCATAAACCTCCACAGCCTCGATGCTTCCTTGTGTGTTTACCTGTTCCACGTGCTCCGCAAGACCATTTTGTGCTTGAGCGCCACCAAGTCGTGTTTTACTGGAACTTCAGCAGCGCCAGGCACGTGAACAAAAGCCCCAATCTCATTGGTCGGCCAACTTTTAACGCGCCGCGTCAAACCAAAAAAACGTGTCCCACGCGTTTTTCTGAAAATGACGCATTTGCGCCTCGCGCTTTTCGCGTGGGTGTGCGCACTCACATTGGCGCTCTTTCTTGAGTCACGAGGCGTTAAACGTCGACGATAAACGCGCACGAAAAACGTCCCGGTGTGTAAAGACCTTTATACTGCATAAGAAAAAGTTTTAAACAAATATGTTTTATTTAGATATTTTTCTAATAACGTGTTTTATCTGTTTACAGTTTAGGATACAGACCACAACGCTTTGGACATGTCTTTAAAAAAAAAGAGAAAAATCAGAGACTTTTTAGATTTGTCTAGGAATATTTTAAACATTTTGTAGCAACTTGGATTTTACACATTTCGGATACTGGATACCTGTGTTTGAATTGTCCACAGAGCTTGTCTCTTTTTAAAATCACTTGGGTAAGTGACTAATTATAAATTGTTTTGCTGTTGTTTTAAACTTCCGTTCTAAATACCTTTTGGTTTATTTTTCATTGTTTATATAATCCGTTTTTATACTCATTTTGGTTTAGAGTTTTTTCATTGTTTTAAATATATTGTTTGTTTTTTATATCTTGTTTTTATACAAGATATAAAATGTTTTTATTATTATATTTTTGGATTAGTTTTATTGTGTTTACATTGTTTGATTATTTGAAAATTTTGGGTTTTCACTGTGTTTATGAATATTGTGGTAAAAATGGCCAATCTGATATCACATTGGTGATGCAAAGGCTGATAGAAACTGTCAGAGCTATGAATAGAAATCACGCTATTGCAGACGGATTCGCCGATTTAATAAATATGGTGCGTTCCCTTTCACATGCCCCGCCAGAGCCGAGTATGGTCTTAGATCCTGATGTTTTAAAAACGCATCAAGTTTTTGAGATTCCAGAAGCTGGATTTATTAATCAGCAGATTGAACCTGGGGCTTCAGATACTGATTTTGTCAATAATCTGATTTTGCACAGCTCGTGCAAAGATTCAGACACCCTAGGTATACCGATTACACGTGGATAGCACACAACGCTTCTGGCTTTGACAATTTTATTCTTTTGGAAAATTTCACAAAGGTGGGGCTCACTGTTAAAATCACAATGCAAGGCTGTCGTTTGATATTAATGATTGACGAAAGCTACAAGCAAAGATTTATCGATAGCTTCTCATTTCTCTCAATGCGTTTAGCCAAGACTGCATCTGCCATGAATCTAACCTGTGCAGAGAAGAGCTATTTTCCACAGCACTTTAACGGAGAATGAAAACTACATAGGCCCATATCCGACAAAAAAATTTACGGATATGACACAATGTCAGAGAAGGACAGGGAACAGTTTGACGATTGGTACAAGACCGTAGAGTGTGAAGTATTTGACTTTTAAAAAGAGCTGGCACTTTAAGGCAAGAACGATGTTGTTTTGTTGAGAGAGGCGTGCATGAAATATCGTGATGAGTTTATACAATGCACAGCACTTGACCCCTTCAGATACACAACTCTGGCCGCGTGCTGTATGGCTGTGTACAAGACCCATTATCTGCAGAGAGACACCTTAGCGTTAACGCACAACGGTGCCTATCTGACTAAAAACAAAGCCTATTCAAACGCCTCCATCGAATGGCTTGAATATGTCAGTCACTCGCAAGGCGTCGATGTCCAGCACGCATTAAATCGTGGCGAGATGTCATTCGGATCCTACCACCTGGACGGTTATTACATCAATAACGGTCAAAATCATAGCCAAAATCATAACCAAAATGAAAGATGTGTCTCGAGTTCCTTGGATGCTTGTGGCATTTGGATTCATGGAAATTTAATGAATATGACATTCATCCTGTGACAAAATTGATGCACGCTGTACACAGAAGACAGCATGAGGCCAAAATGGAGGTTTTGGAGAAGGCGTATGGGTTGAATGTTGAGGTGATGTGGGAGTGTGAATGGAACGCTGCTAAGCAGTCTGATCCTGACGTAATCGCGTTTATGTCCACTTACACGCACCCCGAGAGACTGAAACCCCGCCGACGCTTACAAGCTCTATCATAAAGTCGCTGAAGGTGAGAAAATCAGATATGTTGATTTTACAAGTCTGTACCCCTTCTGTCAGGCCTAGAAGTGTTACCCGATAGGACATCCCCAGATAATTTTAAAGGATTTTGAACCCCTTGAAAATTATTACGGACTTATCAAAGCTTCAGTGCTGCCCCCAAGAAAGCTGCTGCACCCCGTGCTCCCATACAGAGCCAATAATAAATTGAATTTCCCTCTCTGCGCAACCTGCTGTGAGGAGCAGAATCAGTCTACCCCCTGCGATCACGCAGATGAGCAGCGAACGCTTTCAGGGTGTTGGGTCAGCCTCGAGCTGTTATAGGCTATCGAAAAGGGTTACGTTGTGACAAAAGTGAACGAAGTGTGACATTTTCCTCAATCCTCAGAAACCTTGTTTTGTGAATATGTCAAAACATTTTTACAATACAAGCAAGAGGCCAACGGGTACCCCGCAGACGCTGTGACAGAACAGGACAAAGAGGCATACATTGCTGATTACTTTGAGAAAGAGGGGAAACAAATGAACCCTGATAATATAAGCCTTAACCCCGCGAGACAATCTATCAATTAGCTGTTGCTAAACAGTTTGTGGGGCCGTTTTTCTATGAGAGAAAATCTGCCCAACACAGTGTTGCTTTCAGATCCGGAAGAGTTTACGAGATAAATTTTTGGCATGGCGTAAGAGATTAAACACTTCTCGTTTGTGTCAGACAAAGTAGCTCTAGTGCAATGGATCCATCCGAACGGCAAAGGCGCGTGCACGCGCGACATAACAATTTTTCTCGGCGCCTTTACTACAGCCCACGCGCGTCTAGAATTGTATGACCTTATGGACAGGCTGAATGAACGTGTGCTTTACAGCGATACCGACAGTGTGATTTTCACGTCTAAAGACGCCGACTGGGACCCTCCACTTGGCCCGTATCTAGGTAATTTGACTGATGAAATTGGGGATGATGATTTTGCCGTCGAGTTTGTGTCGTGCGGTCCAAAAACATACGCCTACCATACGGCAAAGGGGCGCACTGTCCTAAAGGCCAAAGGCATCGTGCAAAATTATACAAACTCCTAAATTATCACATTAGACACTCTGGTTGATCTTGTCCGTGATTATGTTAATGAGGGTGATCCTGACAGACACGTGCTAGCCTCTGCTGACAGCATTGTGAGGAATAAAAGCTCCACAATAAAACAGTTGTGAAGAAATTTAAGCTGGTGTACGACAAGCGAGTAATAAACAAAAAAGACTTGATGACGTATCCGTATAGATTTTGATAACATTTTTGGGCATAAAGGTGTACGGGATGCTAAAGGCCATGACTTTAGGCTACAGCATCCATTCTCTTTAATTGTAGCGGGACCATCCAACTGTGGGAAATCAATCTTTGTTAAGATGTTGTTGGAAAATGCTGTAAATTTGATTTCTGAAAAGATTGAGAATATTGTAATAATATATGAATGTTGGCAAAAAATGTATGAAGAAATATCATGAATGTACAAAATTAAATTCTTTGAAGGGATACCACAGACTCTGAATGATGATCAATTGTTTCCTGTTAATAAAACATCTCTGCTAATTCTAGACGATGTCATGCGTGATGCTTCTGGAAACATTGAAGTGGAAAAGGCATTCACTCAGTATGTACACCACAGAAACTTGAGCGTTATTTATATTGTACAGAATTTATTTTGCCAGGGAAAGTCGAGCAGGACTATATTTGAACACAAATTATCTAACTCTTTTTAAAAAACCCGAGACACAAATCAGGTCCAGGGTTTATACAGAAATCCTTAAGTTAAATTTACTACTTTTTACTACCTTTTTTACTACCTTCAGAATATTTTTTAAAACCATCACGACACTGAATTGCAAGTGTTAATCAGCGACCTTTCTATTATTTACACAGATTTTGACATATATAACATACAAAAAAAGAATTAAAGTGAAAAAATTCTTCTGACTGAAATATTTTTCAGGCCAAGTCATATTCCTTTACCTAACACTTTATGTAGGCGAGACCAATAGCATTTTAAGGGGAGATTTTTTTTGCCATAAATTCCACATTGAAGTCTCATGTGGCATATAGGTAGCTGTAGTTTGCAGGGCATTTCAGATTAAGGCGAAACAGCTAAATAACTCACTATACTGTATAAAAAGAAAACATGAATATCACCACCTTTAATGAATCTTTTATTAATTATTTATTAATTGTAAATGTATTTATTTTAGCATTTACTAATAATTTTTTAATCAAAGTTGAAACTGTTAACATTAGTGAATGCACCATGAACCACCGTCAATTACTGTAATGACATAAACAAGAATTAATTAATGCTTATATACTTGCAATATATTTTTCATTGTTTGTTTGTTATATAATGCATTTACTAATGTGAACAAATACAACTTTTTAATATCATATTATTCAGTAAACATAAACAAATAATCCAGTTTACAGTCACAGCTCTAATACAGTAACGTTATGTATGAATATAAACCCTGAACGAGTAACTCGAGTCAAACTCGTGTAGAATTCGCACAGGATGTCTGTAACCATAGTGACAGTTGTTAATTGAATGACTGTACCTTTATCAACAAATTATTATGTTACAATAGAGGCAGCGCTGATGTGCTATTTTATGCGCAATGTTTCTGCTGTTTACTTTCTCCTAAGACCTAAATGGTCGTGTTTATATGAGGATATTTGCAAAGACGGGATTTTTGAGGCATATGTGTTATTTAAGGCCAATAAAGCGGCAAAAATACGTACAACACAAGCTCAATGAGAAACGAATGCGCGCCTAGCCTGCTCCTCTGACACAGAAACTGCGGACGCACTGTTGTTTGTGTTTGAATGGCTTAAAATCACCTGTTTTTAAACTGCTGTGCTTAAATATATGTACAAATGTTACGTTTTTGTGACCACACGCAAATGCAACTGCAAGAACCGACAGGTGGATGACATCAAAGTCCCGCGAGAGCATTTCGGAAGCAGTCTCCTCTTATGATTCCTCGTCAATCGCTCTCACAGGATTTGGATGTCATCTGCCTTTTGGTTGTTGTGGCGCCACATGAAGTTTACCCACGAGTTAAACAAACCCGTTGTACCAGACACTGGCTATATCAGCATAGCATGTAAAAGCGTGCCGCGGATGATCAGTAACGTGAGAAATCATTTACCCCCAAAATACAGGACCCCTTACGTTAGTCATACTGTGCAAAGACACGCAATTACCTGTTTGGTTTTCTTATCCCACGAACTGAAAGGCTTGCCAATCTTCATTATTTCGCTAAGCCAAGTCAATCGTCTTTTACACCTTTATCGATCTTCAAAACATCGGAGCCTTCCTGCATTATAAGTTTGACCATGCTAGCTGAAAAAGTTTTACCTCAGCTTAACGTGATACAGTCAGAAAACCCGGAGTGGATCCGGTCCGTAGTGATTACAGAACGCTTACAGCGGAGAGAGGAACGTGATTTGGCTCCACTTCTGGCTTTGATCACATCCCAGAGATGAAAGATCTTTGATTATTTGCCCAGATATGCAGGTGATTTGAACTAATTTCCAGGCATCATAACATTACAAAAGGCAATCGAAAATTTACTACCTCGTCAGATGACGCTTACTACTTTTTACTGGCCTTAATTTGGCATAATTTAATTTACTACCTTTTACTACTTTTTACAACCCCGCGGAAACCCTGAGGTCATAGTTCTAGCCAGACAGATGTACCCCGGAGAAACAAAATATTTTATGGAAGCTTATAAAGACGCGACCAGTCAACCTTTTGGGTATCTTATGATTGACTATAAAGCCAAAACACCGGAGCTGTATCATCTCAGAACACATTTGCTTTCACCGCATCCAGTGGTGTACGTCAGGAAAAGAAAACAGAGAACGTGAAAATGTCTGATAGACTTTGTAGAAACCTCCCTCTTTTAAAACTTCTAAAGCATGTACAGTACCGAAAATTGAAAAAGAAGAAACGTGAGATAAAAATCGTTGCGGACAAGAAGATTAGCGTCGGAAGAAAGAGACGTTTGATAAATCAGCAGGGGGGTTCCTTCTACCCCTCCTAAGCGTCGCTATCCCTTTTATTACCAGCCTGATTGCCTCTAGATAAAAACCAGAGCATGGAATTTCCAGAGAAAATGTATCTAGTCCTGCAGCACCAACTGGATAAACTAAAGACCGAATCCCCTCGTGAATCTATTCAACAGAGTGTCGAGAGCGATATGGATGAATCTATACAAAATATTTTACACAGAAATGATTTGGATGTTTATGAAAAGGCAAAGCTATTCTTGAACGCCTTACAGAGATTTTTAATCATCGCAAAACACAGAGACCGGGAAGTCAACACTTTAACATTAAGCCTCCCCCATCTGATCACGTAGATAAGGAGCAAACTACTTTGGATGTTAAGGATGACGCTGCAGACGATGTTGTGAATGATGTGTTAAACAATGCACTTCAAAAAAGTTTACAAAACATCAGGTACATTTTAGATACAAATGTCTAAAGCTAAAGATGTATCTTCATGGACAGGTTCAGGGGAATTTGTGTTTGGGGGAAGACCTATACACGTGTCCCATTTGTTTGATTTAGTGAAAAGTGTTACCGCTTCGCATAAGATCAGAGACGAACACAGACCTGTAGGCTGGTCAGAGTTTTTTAGAGGCGATCTCGTTGCTAAATTTGCCTTATTCTATACTCCCAAACCATGCTGTCAGACAGGCTGTACAGTCGGACATGACACCTGGTGTGTCAGCTCATTATGGAAAAAGTAAAAAACGAAGATCTCGGGCTCGAGCATCTGTTATTCTATCGGATGAACCCTTGTTTAAATCACCCAATCTAGATTATAACAAATGGTTACGTTTCAAATTTTTTACGTTGTTGTTGTTGTTGTTGGTGAATGAGTGTATTAATAAATAAAAAAACATTCTTCTGAAAACCTTGTTTTGGTTAATAGTGTATTTATTGAATAAACAAAAAACATTACACAAACATGTCTCCCGTCTGCACACATTGAACACATTTAAACACATTCTTATAACAATCAGACGGTTTTGGCTTTTTCACAAAACACGATACCATATTGTCATTTTTAAGCAGATCCTCTGTATACTTTTTTAAAACATATTCATACTCATGATCCATGCACATATGATACAGGAAAAAAACACAATGCTGCCCACAGGTATCTACTGAGAAATCCTGGACTTGCTTGGCAGAGTATTGCACTGTTACAGAATTGAGATTTAAAAAGTCGTTGATTTGATGGGGAAAACGGTAATGATCCTGTCTGTTGCCAAAACTGTCAAAAAAACAACCCACTCCGAATTTGTTTAGGTAAATAGATAACCAATGTTCGCCGGGGAGTCCGGACGGGTGTGTATTAATTATGACCATGGCCGGCAATGTTCTTAAGGGGTCAACTGGTAAATGGTCACACGGCCCCACTCCTAGGAAATGTAAGTTGCATGAAATTTTATCCATTAGGCTCATTAGTTGCAAAGTGTTCATGATTAATAGTAATCAATCATAACCTGTCGGCGATTAGATATTTCCAGAATTGAATCATAAATCGCATATACGATCAGCGTTTTTGTATTTTGGAGAGGCTGCCTAAAACGAAGTTTCAATCTGATATTGCCTGATTTGACTAGCGACACGTGACGCCCACATTCTTCATCTGGTGTGAGGTTAAACTCGTAGAGTGTATATCCGTGGAGAAAGGCCTCTCTATCGATAGACAGATCTTAATTTTTCAAATGTTTTCCCGAAGCCAATGCTAGCTGGTAAAATTCCCTTACAGCAGAACCGCTGCCAAAGTCAGGCTGGAGAGGTTTTGAAGGTGTCTGAATGCCGTCAGAATAGATCGCTTAGAATTCCAAATCGTAGTTTTTGAATGCAAAGGGGTTTTATTATAAGCGCCTGTAAAAGCATCATCAACCATCGCCAGACCGATAGATTTGGGTAGGGTTCCTAAAAATAAGTTTTCTTGGTTACATACATGGGAACCAGCAGGTATGGAGAAGTTTTTCAAACACACTCTGTCGAAAGGATATTTGGCTGTAGCTGATAACAGAGCCTGAGCGTGCCCCAACCTCACAGCTGGCGACACTGAAACTTTTTTAACAAACAGAGATGCTGAAACAATGTTTATTCTGTAGTTTATATTATTGTTTCTCATCAAACAAAATTCATCTTTGGCCCTAGTCATACGTATTTTAACATCCACTCCTTTAAGCATCAATTTTTCTTGAAAGAATATTTCACTATGAATGGGCCCTAATAACTCAACGATATTACTGGACTCTGTAAAGGCTGCTCTCTTTGTTAGGCCTCTATTTCCTGTCGGATCTGGATCTGTCGCGTCCATATGCCCCGGTGAATCTTTATAATAAAGTCCAGATGAGAACGTTGTTTCGAGAACGTCTGTTCCATAGTTTAACAAACACTCTATGACGCAGCGATAAGGATGCGTGCTGGAACTCTGCAAAATTAATCTGTCCCCGACCGACACGTCTGTTTGGGCAAACAAACTTTCAATAGGATTATTCACTAACCCCACAGGCGCCCCGGTGGCTATGTCCGTACCGTTAGGATTAGTAATTTTCACCCTCAAAAACAGCAATGTGTTATTTAAATCGATATAATCCTCTCCGGTTCCTGCTATAAAAAACTTCAATGGGGCTGTGTCTGATAGTGCAGATAAAGGTGGTATTTCTACAGAAGTATTTTTTTCAATAGATGTTTGAGTCAGAGGTACCGTGAATAAATCCAGTTCGGATTTAATGCACTCCTCTGACATGTTGTGTAGCAGAGCCATGATCTAGAAAATTGTTTTAACTCTCTTTGCCGGTGTTTTTTTTGCTGGTGTCTTGCGCTTACACTTTGCAACTGATGATTTCTTGACTGTACGCCGTGCTTTCTTTGGTTTCTGGCCACTCCTTTTGGTTCCTGGCGGCCTATACACACGTTTGCGCGACATAACCATCAAACCCGAACCGTCTTGATCGTGGTTGTTGAAAGAGCCTGACATCGTATTGCTAACGACGTCACTTAATATTTTTGTCGCAGCAGATTTAAGATGCGGTTTGGCTATGTTAAAACCATGTTTCAACAGGGGAATAGCGAATCTAAACAGACCTCTGAAAAGACCTCCCAGCCCATTACCGTACATGACCCCGCCGCCCGCATATCCTGGTATTCCATTTCCAGCCTGGTTTGTATAATATGTCACATAGCGCTCGGGATTTGCATTATAATTATAATTATAATAAGACATTACTGAATATTAAAAAGATGACTGCTTCACGGGTCTAAAATGTAGTTTAACACACACTTTACCGTAAGAAAACGCAACGTCTTTGTTTTGATCGTTCTTTACTTCAATACCAGTTTCTGTGATAACGGACTTGTTTGTAGGTACGTAATGAGGTTTGTCGTATCTAATACTGACAATGTTGTTGTTTTCACCAGTTATATGTACACATCCCAGGAGCGGCACATATGCGTCACCTACTGACTGATATTCGATAATGTCCGTGTAGATATAGAGCGTGTAGAATCCTCCATGTATGTCAGCTTGATGCGACGCTCTTGTCGTAACATCCTTGACATACTCAGAGACAGGTGTCCGCATGGCCATCCCTATAGGCACATTCAGTTTCAGACCTAAAATAACAGCAGACTTTCCGCTAAACATTAACAAGATACCGGCTGCTGCTTTTAAAAATACCCTGTTTCTTATGTTATCATAGCCCATGACTCCGTTTTAGAGCCTTGTTTATTTCACTAATCACCGATGTGAAATTTTCATAATATCCTGCTTTTATAAACTGTCGTTTACTTTCGTTGTAAATATTGGACGCTCCTACTTCTGTAATTATATAAAAAAATGCATCTTTGGTACTAAATGTGTACCATGTTCTAGGATATTCAATTTCAACAATCCCCACCTTCCATTTGCCTCTCAGGTTTATAGGATTGCCTAACATGGTCCTATAATTTGATATAGTATTGGTGGTGTTGAAATCCGAAGATGCGTTGCAAGGTAATGTTACATAAAAGCCACCCTCACCCATGTCTGTTTTTTATTGGACTGTTTTTATTTCCTTTTTAAGGTTTCTGTATATCGACCACATCTTTTTCTGCGACCCAGCTATTAAATTTATCAGGCCATCCGAGCCATTTCACTAAAACCAATATTTTTTTGCCACGTTTTTTCTTGTCTAAGATTTTTTCTACTTTAAATGCTTTGTTTTCACACACACATATTTTTGTAATTCTTGTTCATAAAAGCGACCATCAATAACATCGTTATCATAATCCTGTAATTTGTAGACCGGTGGATCCCGGGGTATACACTCTGCGATTGTAAAATACTTTTCTGTGTAATTCTGTTTATAACCTTTCGCGAACGGACCCCTTACTTTGGAGATTCTAACAACTATCCCGTAAACAATCACTCTGTTTCTTTTGAATTTAAGAGGTGCCTGTCTATGTAATGTGTAGGCATCCTGTGAGGAGAGCCATTCTGAAACCTCCTCGTCATTTAACCGTACATCGTAATCTTTTAAAACAGCTTGTTTTAAACGACCTTGCTCATGAGTTCTGCCGACATGATGTCGTCTCATCAGACCACAAATAAGTAATGTGTGAGAGTTGGGTAGATAGTCTTTTTTTGTTTTCAGACAGCAACGATAATACAGAAAGCCTTTACAGGGTGTCTAAATACCATAAAAAGTTTATACATGAAGTTTTTTTTAATCAATCATATATTCGGCAGCTGTTGCGACAACATCATACACATTAAATTATGGATTCTTTAAAATCATAGCAATGCATAAATCAATTAAATATGTAGACATTGTGATTACATCGCCTACTGTATGTAAAAATCATCATGACTTTTATACATCAAATCTAGAGTTTTTTTAAATAAAAATACAAGGTTGATCTTCGGCATTAACACACATCTGCACCATGGTATCCCATGACGTAGCAATATCTCGTACATCAGACATTTGTTGTTTGAGGCTGGTCACACGTTTGGCGGTGCTTTCACAAGCATCAGGTTTCAAATCAAAGTCAGTTTCAAGAGATATCACGCTACATAAGAGATTAACCAGTTCATGTTTATAATGGTTTTTAAACATATTTTTAATCAGTCCGGTAAAACACAGGTTCCCCATCTGAAAATCGATGTCAATTCAAACTCAGCAGATTTTACTCCAGGAGTCCACACAATCGAAGACAAGCTTCTCACACGTTTCATCCACAAAGTTGTCAGTAATTTCTTTCAGCTTAGCCACAACGTAAGGCTCAGCCCTTAATTCACACAGAATAGCATCCACAGCACCTTGGATCCTCAGGGGATGAGGTTTCAGACCGATCTGGTTCAGAGCTTGTACGATGATGTGTTTAAATTCCGGTTTAAACAAGGTACTTGTGAAATCTTCATAATTAAAGTCAAAGTAATAGGGCGTGGGTTCATAAAGACAGCCGTGTTGTATTTGGCTAGTGTGGTTCACTTTGCAGCCGTAGCATTCACGCTTCATCTTTGAGCAGACGGTATCGGGTGTATCTTTACAGTGCGCAATTTCTTGTCAAACTCGTAGTACCCCAAACGCTTGTCAGCCATTAGAAATTCATATTTAACCATGTCTTCCGAATGGTGTAAAAATTCTGTCATACGCACACGATGTCCCACACCCCTCCTGGGCGCAAAAGTTAGATCCTCATCCATTTCCATACCAGAAGCCGGAGGGGTATTAAACGCACCAGCCATTGTTCAACGGTTAAGACAGAGCCAAAGTCTTTTCATTCACTGAAAACCTATAACCTGTTTTAAACAAGCCTATCTTATAACAGCCATTTATACAACACACACACGCTGTGAGACACGCTGGGCGCTGTGGGTTTGAGACGCGCAGGGAATAGAGAGGGAGGGGGAGCAGGGAGAGACACCGCTCATAAAACATGACAGTCCAGAAAACTGGACAGCCTAAAACAATAAACTTTTTTGGCAGCAATAAACATGACAGCATACACTTGACAAAAAACACACACACACAGGAAAAACAACTCGTTGATTGACACATCGTAAAACACGCACAGGCTGGACAGACGCTGTCTAAAAGCAATAACTCTCAAAACTAGACAGCATGTACAACTTTTGATTGATAGCCCCGCCCACCTGTCAAAAGGGGTAATAAATCATATTTTGACATATGCAGGGTCGCTAATACTACTCAGGTGCGTAAAGCGAATGTGGCGTGCAATGATTGGGCTTTGGAGGAGAGAGGAGGCGTATAAAACGGGCGTTGAGAAGCAGGAAGGGAGCTCGCTGGGTTTGTTATGAAAGGGGGGCGGGTGAGGGGAAGCTGGAAACCGAAACTAAGAGTAAAGACTAGTGTCTGGATAAAGGAAGCCAATGGCGGATGAGAAGTAGCCATCAAAGGAGTTGAAAAGCCACGTTTGTTCCGGCGTTCACGAAGAAGCGAAGCGGAAAAACTACGATAGTTGAAGAGACGTGTCTGAGAAGTTTATTTCTGCGATCGCTGTAAGTGAGGCAGAGGTCATTGGTGTGTTTGGAGAGACGTATTCGTGTGGATTTGCAGGCTGGGCGAAGTTAAGACGGAGAATTGGGCTGAAACAAAGGCAGAGATAAGTATTCATTCATTCTGCAGTAACTTGTCATTGATTTGACTGTGTATCTTGAAGAGATATTATCCGTGGAAGGACACAAGAAACGGATCGAAGAGGAGATATAAGCGACGGAAGGAACGGAGTAATCTGTGTAAATGAAGCCCCAGTCATCTGACGATTCAGGACTCCAAACCCGAGCGACGGAAGGAACGGAGTAATCTGTGTAAATGAAGCCCCAGTCATCTGACGATTCAGGACTCCAAACCCGAGCGACGGAAGGAACGGAGTAATCTGTGTAAATGAAGCCCCAGTCATCTGACGATTCAGGACTCCAAACCCGGCCCAACGTGGTGATCCTGACCCTATATCACTGTGAGTGTGTGGAGTGCGGTGGGTGATTATTTTGAGTGTGTACACTTGGACTATTGGAGTGCTGTGCATTGTCAGTGTTGTCAGTGATCACTTTCTAGGCTGAAGGAAGAGCCCTTGCTTTCGAAAGAGCAGAGTGGTGGCACTGGGCAGCTGTCTCTTATACCTACACGACTGAGACCTGTCAACCTCCATCTCGCCTGTGGTGGCGCTCGACTGTAGCAAGTAAGGATTGGCTGCGAATATTGTGTTTAACATCTACAGAGGGAGAGCTTGTAATTTACCTGAGGTGGGGGAGAAGTGTACTCACTGTTGCTGTGCATAACCATATACTTGTTGAGTGTTTCCAGACGTCAGCCCAGGTCCAACTCTTTTGCCCCGCTGTTTGAAGGAAAGGCGACTCGAAGTGGCTGGCCCCCACTCTGGCAGTACGCTGTAGTGTACAACCCCCTGCCTCCATTTATCTACCTCTGTGATTTTATCCAGTGAGTGTGTTCGTCTAAATATTGAAGCAGCCTTTCCCGGTGTCTCTCCATCTGCCCCCTTTCTGCCTGGAGCTAAGAGGTGTTGTATTTTCCCTCGCATGTTTACTGAAGTATTGTTATTGCTGAAGAGATTTGTGTGTTCTCTGCTGCTAGTCTGCAGGTCTGAGCCAAGGGCGCTGTGCCATCGTGGGCTGCTCTATACGTTGTGGAGTCAACGCCTAACTGGTCGGCGTAAGTCTGTCCGAGAGAGAGGAAGACTAGAAGTTGTTGTGTGCTTATACGTCTGCTCCAACCACCTGAGTTACGAAGTAATAAAGCCCTGTACACCCGCCCATTCACTCCCCTGTAAGTTCAATCCACTCCAGCTATAAGCCCAGTGTACTTCCCTGTATACCTCCCTGTACACCCAAAACTACAAGCACAGTGTACTTACCTGTATACCTCCCTGCATGCCCAAAGCTGCAAGCCCAGTGTACTCACCTGTATACCTCCCTGTACGCCCAAAGCTACAAGCCCAGTGTACTTACCTGTATACATCCCCTGTATGCCCAAACCTAAAAGTCCAGTGTACTCCCCTGTATACCTCTCTGTATATCTCCCTGTACGCCCAAAGCTACAAGCCCAGTGTACTTACCTCTATACCAGGGTGTCCGCGGATCCTTAAAAAGTCTTAAAACGTCTTAAATTCTGTAGTATGAAAATAAGGCCTTAATAAGCATTAAAATGTCTTAAATCCGCGAATCAAAGGTCTTAAAATGTTGTCCAACCAACACCGCCAAGAACACTAACTGTTTTATACATGTTCGTCATGTGTCAGGCAAAACTGAATAGGTGGAATCTACTAAAGCACAAGTTTGCGGGGAGTTCGCTAAAGTGCGTGTACCGGGTATAAGCAAATGGAGAAAAGTGTGAGTTTAAGCTATGGGGAAGTGCACATTTAATGAAAACTGGTTACTTAACCCTGATTTTGCTTCGTGGTAAAGACCAGTTAGCATACGGGGTCCGTTGTTTATTTTGCAAGAAAGTTTTAAAACTTGGAACAGTGGGCATCAAAGCTTTAGTGTCACACATGCAATGTAAGAAACATAAAGCCGCTGCAGAAACCTGTCGAAAACACCCGGCATTTCTCCGTTCTGTTGTGCCTACAGCAGTAACGTTAGCCCTAAAGAGCACCACGGCTTGCGAATCTGCATCAGCAGTTTTAAGCACCGCGGCTTCTGCTCCATCAGACATCCGATCAACGTTTGGGTCCATTGCCAACGAAGCCTGTCTTCTTTTTCTCTTTTAATGGCGGTTGGCATCTAGCTTATAGTGCATTAGCGCCCCCTCTGCTCCGGAAGGTGGATCTACTACACTCTTTTCCTTACTCCTGGTCTCATAAATTTAATTATTTCTATTTTTGCCATAAAATATTTCACTGCCATTGTTTTGTCTCAAGATGCACACCAGTAATGTATTTTGTAAATTATATAAAAATAATCCTCCTTAAATGTCCAAATATAATCCAGGACTAGGTCTTTTTTAATCTAAACTCTATCTGGGTAACCACACCTAATATTTTAACATTATTGTTACATAAAACCATGTGTTTATTTTATGCACGTTATACATTATTTGAACCAATTATTATTGTCTCGTCATTATTGTCATCGTAAATGCTTTGGCCCATTTAGCTCTATTTTTATTACCAAAAAATATCAAATTACTTGATCATTATCCTTATCAAAATAACTGTTAGTGAAACCCCTAGATTGGTTAAAACATATTAAAATTATGTGATTTTAGTTCATTATAATGCTATTTTCCTTCACATATTTTATCATTGGGGATTTCTTAAAACTTCGTATGACGTTTAAGGTGAAAAACTTGTAATATCAGCAAAGATAAAAAAAATCTTGTCTGATATTATTCTCGTGAACCCAGTCTCATTTCATCTTACGGAACAAGTGTCTTGTCACACCTCTAGAAAATACATCTTGTTTTTTGTCATGAAAGATAAAAGGTTCTAAAAACACATGGATGCATTCACACTGGACTATAAAATTGGACTTCATTGTCGTGATATAGGCCTTAAATTTCATTCATTATGGTCTTAAAAAGGTCTTAAAAAGTCTTAAATTAGACTTGGTGAAACCTGCAGAAACCCTGTATACTTCCCTGCATGCCCAAAGTTGCAAGCCCAGTGTACTCACCTGTACCCCTCCTGGTATGCTCGACGCTAGTGTTGTTTTTGGCAGCCTGTTTTCATTTTAGTTTTAGTCTAGTCTTTGTGTCAAGCTGTCATTTTAGTTTTTATTAGTTTTAGTCATGTCATACTCTTTTTAGTCTAGTCAAGTTTTAGTCGACTAAAATTCTTGCCATTTTAGTCTTATTTTAGTCAGACTTATCCATTACTATTTTAGTCTAGTTTTAGTCGACGAAAACTGATGACATTTTAGTCTAGTTTTAGTCAGTGAAATTGTATTTAGTCTCTTTTTAGTAATGCAATTCTATTTAACCCATATAGTATAATGACCTAATAGTATTATAGACAAAACAATATTTTCTTTTAGCCAAACCCATTTCAAACAAAAGTTATATTATTGTTACCTTATAGACCCAAGAATACATCCATTCCAGACATGGAAGATGCTCTGATTTGAATAGATATTTATTTTACTATCCTCTGAGTGAGTGACTTGACTGTTCGTAAGAGTCTACATAAAAGTCTACATAATCAAAACAAAAGTAGTCTAAGCAAACACACACACACACACACACACACACACACACACACACACACAAGGTCAAATGGGTCACACACAACTATAGTATGTGTGAGAATAGAAATATGCTATTGTTAACATTTATAATTGTATTTTGACAGCAGCACAAACTACAATCATACATATGTAATTATATATTATTATAGTTTATATTTCTGCATCTGTACGTTACCACCAGTGTACCTAATGGACTTTGGCTTAATCTAATGTGACAAAGCTGATCTTAAATGTCAGTATAAATCCAAGCAATTTTGGAGAATTACTAAATGTTTTTCTTGTAAGTAAATTGAAAGTCAGCTTTAAGAAAACATCAGATGTCTATTAAGAAAAGCAAAGTTGGTATGTATGGTTATGTTCTCAACAGTACAGGTGTTTGATTGATTTAATACTCAAGTATTCAGCGAAGTATGTTTTGTTTATTTAAATAATAAATAAGTGTAGTTATTAAGCATATACAAAACAACGAATGTCTTTAGCATAGATATATTTACAATGTTTCAAAACGGAACACAGCACAATGTAATTTAAACAACTGTTAGATATAAATTTGTACATTGTTATACTGGTGGTGTCAGCAATCAAAGCTATAGATTTTAACAGGCTTGTTGAACTGACCTGAAAGTGATGCACGGGATTTATTTTGGACTTTTCTTTTACATTTGGAGCCAGAATGCTGCATCTTCCCGGTCGGAATCGCCGCGCGGCTACAGCTTTTCTCATGCAGTGGAAGCGTTTTGTGCAGCATTTAAGTTAGTGGAAATGTGTTTCCCTTTTACGGACACGACTCTTCATGGCAGTCGCTGTTGAAGATAGAGGATCTTAGATGCACGAGCAAGGCTTGTGGACCAACTCTGCTTCACCTCTGTAACCGCCCCCGTTTCTCCGCTTTCCGCATGTCTCACGGTTGCCGCGTACACTGTTTGAAATGCCCATTAACGTGCAAATGGAGGCGTATGATATCAAAGCATCGCGAGAGCAGACTGCTCCGCATGCTTTCTACTCACTCTCGCGGTACTTTCATGTTTTGATTGATCTACGCAGCGCCAACAACACACGTGATCACCTGCAGTCAGGTGGTGGGGGCGCGGAGATGCTGAGATGGGTAAAAGACGAAATAACGTTATAACATTTCGTCTCGTCTCGTTTTGGTGAACGAAAATGAAGAGACATTTTAGCTTAGTTTTTATTTTGTAAACCAATTTTAGTCTCATTTTTATTCGTCAACAATATTGCATTATACATTTAATTATAGTCATCGTCACATGACCAGCATTTTCGTTACGTCTCGTCTCGTTTTCGTCACGTGAAAAAGGTTCGTTGACGACTATATTTCGTCATACTTTTCGTTGACGAAAGCAACACTACTCGACGCTTCAAGCCCAGGATAGTTACCTGTTTACTCACCAGTGTACTTACCTATGTAAGCCCTTCTGAGTCCAGGGAAAGAAGCTGGAAATACTCACCTGCAGTTCACTTGTGAGACACGTGAAGGAAGAGTTGGAAATACTTACCTGCGGCCACGTGAGAGTCAGGAACGACTCTGACCAGGGACCCAAGTTCAAGAAAACCTGCTTATTTTAAAGAAACCCTTCCCCTTCCCATTTTTACTCTTTTAATTTAATAAATATTGTTAAGTTTGCTTTCTTGTCTGTTTGGTCATTGGGGTATTTTTGGGACCTCCTTTGGGTGAAAACTGAGGGAGGAGCGTGACGCACGATAGAGGTGGTCCGCTCTGCCCTGTGACAGCTTTACCAGTTGCTTCCTCTATGAATGACAGCCATGCATGCCTCTCCTTTGGACTATACCTCCGTCGTGTGGTGTCACAGGAAACACCCCAGATTGACTTTAATGACTTAGCTGACTGTGCTGAACTTGCATGATGAATTTTTCAACATCCCTCATCACAGAACACAGAGAGCTTCTCACAAGTCCATCCTTTATTAATTTTTGGATCACTTTCGTGACAGTATTCAAACTTATTAACTTTTGTGCAAAGAAATTATTTTATTGAGACATTTCTTTACCATGTGCTGCTATTCTGTCACCATTGATTTTCTCAAAGGCATAGTTCACCCAAAAATGAAAATTCTGTCAACTTATAAGATTTTAATATTAAGTTGTCATTGAGTAAAAATTCAGTTGATGGTAGACTGTGACCTAGTAAAAACAAAACATTTCATTTGAACGTGCAAACAGCAGCGACAGATCAACAACAGAACCAGGATTCATACATTATTAGATATTCACGCAACATTACCTTGTCAAAGAGCACGCGATCAGTCCAGAGGATTAATATCCAAAAAGGGCAGATTGTCTCTTTTTCATCTACCACAGTGGTCATTTCTAAAACAGGACGCTTTTCAAAAAGTTTAGCTTTTGTGCCGCCTTTCTCGTTTTGTACAAAAAGAGAGATGTTTATGGTCAGGGTCAGAGGCCATCAGCGAACGTCTATCTGGATGCGCGTCTCCGTTCAGCTTCCAAACACGCACACAAATGATTTCTCATACAAATGATTACTTTATCAGACTGTCAGGTCAGCAATAATTTGTGTCACTTACATGACATTCACAAATTAAAGATAGAAAAGTGGCGAAATTTCTGTCAGCTCATGAAGACACGCACCGTGCGTTAACACATATTTTTTCTTTTAACTGATAATGTTAATCGGTCATACATTCTTACTTTCGGTTAACGGTTAAACGGTACAATGTGAACATCTCTATACAAACCTGTATACATTTTGTTGTTTTGATGAACACAAAGGAAGATATTTTGAGAAATGTTCGAAGCCAAACTGTTTGTGAACCCTATTTACTTCCATAGTATTGTTAGAAGTGAATGGGGTCCACGAATGGTTTGGCTAAAAACATTTTCTCAAAATATCTTACTTTGTGTTTATCAGAACAACAAAATTTATACTGGTTTGTAACAACATGAGAGTGAGTGAATTATGACAGAATTTGCATTTTTGGGTGAACTATCCCTTTAAACACCACTTTAAATTGCCAGTATCCTGTGGCCACCTCTGTGATGATTAATTATATTCATCATTTCCTATTGAATTCCTGTTAATTACACTTTATTAAATTTTTTTGCTAACATATTCATCAGTGTGTACTCATTTTTGCATCACCCCATTTGATTTTAATTAGCTATTTTTTGTGTCCTAAAGATGGTCAGTGACTTTTACTCTTTTGTTAATAAAAATAAATGTTTAATAAAACTGTTTTGTAAAAAAGAAAGCAAATTGGTCTTATATTTACTAACAAATGGAGAAAAATCTTAATTTTCAAAGGGGGTTTACTCATTTATGCTGTGCACTGTATATCCTCCTTCATTGTGTCTTCCATTGTTCTTTTTCTTAGGTAAGATAAACACGCTTCTCTTCCTCAATGTCCAGACATAAATTAAGATATTCCTCACGTGTGTGTATAAAGTTTATCATCCAAACATGTGGTAAAGTCTTTAAATCTGATGAAACTTTAAAGGACAAGTTCGGTATTTTACACTCAAAGCCCTGTTTTCAGATTGTTTATGATGAAATAGAACGGTTTTGACTGAAATTTGGACATATGATGCTGGCCCGAGAATTTTGGTTTATTTTTTTATTTTTTTCATAATCGGCATCGGCCAATATCCACCTATATCAAGCTGATTATTATGCAGGCGCACACGTGTACAACGCATGCTGCCCCTAGAGTCATTTTCCAGCAGAGTGATCAGACTGCAGACCTTCAGCTTCCAGTGCCTAAGGAAAACGGTAAGGATTAAATTCTTATAACTCCTTTATATTTAAATAAAAAATTTTGATATGTTACTGCCAACTTTGAGAAAAAACATGACATGACGTTCAGCTACTTTGTTTGGATATTGATAGCGTAGTTGAGGTTGCATTATCACAGCAGAAGGGTTGCTATCATGTCACAATAAGTAAGCAAGAATTTTGCAGTTACGACAGTGAATTTGAGAATTTTTTTCTGTTTGTGTCTGTTGTCACTCAATGCAGAGAAATAAGTAAGAAAAAAGAGACCAACGCACTATAAGCTAGTGAAGGACTGGCTTTGCTTGGCTAGCATCGTCATTGCGGCAATGGTGCCTTAACGACCGTTATCTACCGGACCGAATATCAACACGGATTTCTGTGCTTCATTTCAATGCTACTGTTATGCCTTTGTTTCTCTTGGATGCTCTGAAAACGGACATTAGAATAACAGAAACATCGCTTCGCTGCATGTGACGCTAATCAGCAGCTAACTTTAGCATACCGTTAGCTCGTAGCAGCTGGATTAAACACAGTTTAAATGCTGGCCAAACAGTGTAATGTTGTGTGACTGTATTTCATTGACAGCACCGCGCATGATGCAGTTAAATTATACTGCACTCATATGGTGTAAATAATTTCCTGACTTACAACATTCACGTAAATGTGAAAGTCGGAAAGCTTTGAAAATACATAGGATTCAAGTTGCATTTTTTCCCTTAACTTAGGCTAGTTTTATATTCATTAAAAAAGCAAACCAATAATAAAAAAAAAAAAAAATCTAAGGATTGTTAGATTTATTTATGTAATAAGGCGGGTAAAATGTTTTCCGTCTATTCGTTTTTGCTACACCTTCTCCTTAATATAAATGAGTCATTTTAGTAATTTATTGTTGTTTTGTTTTAATAAAAAAAACTATAGACAAATACTAAGCATTCTTAGTAATGGAAATTTATGTCTTTAATTTATTTTTGTTAGAACGCAGATAGCCTACCTGTTGTGACTTTGGTTTATTCACTGCTTTATTTTGGGTTCTCAGTGTTGGTGTTTGTGTTTATTGCTTCACACGTGCGCGTCTCAGTCACGGGTGTAATCAGTGTTATTTGTTTCACCTGCGCCACTCACCTGCAGCTCATTTCATGGCCATTCGGTTCTGTATTTAATCCCTGTGTGTTTCAGTGTTCGTTGCAAGTCCGTCTTTGTATGTGCTCGCCGGTTTCTAGCGCTGCTAGATTCTAGTCTTGTCCTGTCTAGTTTGCCTGTTTCTCTAGCCTGTTTTATTTTCCCCCCGTCAGTCTGTGCTCTCTGCTACCCGTAGGTTTTGGAGACTTCTCGCCCAGTTCATCTCCTGTTCTCCGCTCTCCCACGCTGCTTTTTAAGACTGCTTTTCATCAGCGTGCTGAGGAGTCTCGCCGCGGCTCTGCCGCTCTCCCATTGGGCGGTCCCTCGCTTCGGGAGCTGTCCAGCCTGCCCTGTCAGATTTCAGCACCACTAACGCTCTCTCTCTCTCTGCCCGCCTCAGGATCATCTCGCTCGCCTCCTGAGCTGGCTCTGTGCCCTAGTGAACTGTGGACATCTCTCACTGTGTCGTGTGTGTTCCTCTCTCTCTCTCCCACCGGTCGCCTGAGTGTGGCAGTAGCCCGGACGAGTGTGGTCATCCTCTCAAGCCCAGTGTGTGGATTCTGTTTTGCCGTCTGCCTCGGAGTGGCCATTGCGCCCAGACGTGCTTCTGACTTTTCCCTTATTATCATTTAAATAAACTCTTCTGTTAATCTGCTCTGGGATCTCTCTCTGTGTTTTTTCACCGTAACACTACCATCCGACGAATTTATTTAATTAATAAACAAGCTGTTTAGCGAGTTTGTCATTGTACTATTTTATGGGTTTTGACTTTTTCGTTAGAAAAATAATAAACAAACATTTCAATTCAAGAAATGGAAATATTTAATAATCTGACTTTAAAATCAAAAGTCGCCTTTGAATGTAAGTAGTAATCTAGTAGCCTACACGTATGAATGTCTTTGCCAAATATATTTTCGTTTAAAATATGCGGTGTGTTTAATAAGTTCAGAAGGTGAAAAAAAATCCTTCCCGGCATCCCTAATAACTAAATCCAACACATCTTTGTAAGAACATAACTCTCCCTGTTATTTTTACATTCTGACTTAAAATAACTATTTGGAAAATGAGATCAGAGAAGCGCGTGAAGGCCGCAATTACTTGCTTTGAAGGCAGCTTATTTGGGTAGAGAAAGCTAATATTCCATTCCAAGCTAATAGTCAATTTCTTCAGAAGAATTGCTGAAACCTATTAATTTACTGATGTTTTTATTAGTACTACAGCTGTTTTCGGCCTTTGAGATGGGACGCGGCAGTTAAAGCTCACGTAACACACGCTGTTTCTGCATTTCTGATATTAATCTGGAGTACCTATGGAGTAGTATGACATCCTTTATATCTCTGAAGAGTCTTTAGTTTAATCAGATTTATAAAAGAAAGATTAGCTTTACTGAATCTTTCCGATAACGTACGAAAAAATGAAGAAGGAGGAGTTATAACACGGGAGGAGCGAGTACGAGTCATGCAACACTATACAACACTGTTTTAACTTATGATTCACTACATGTTCGTGTCATTTATATAATATACACGCGCCTATTTCCAACATAAGACAGAAGTCTTACTTACCACGTGTAACTCGTCATGAAAATCCACCGCATCAAACACACACGCAAAACTCCGCTGCTAATCCGGATAATAAACTATATCCATTGTTTCCATAAGGCTGGATGTCTTCTCCTTACATCCAAAAACACACTTCTTGTTGTGCCATTGTTGACTTTTGAAATTAAACAAAGCTGAGTGGCGTGATAAGCTGTTAGCAAGCTCTAGCGTCTCCCGCTGACTGACGGCTGGGCGGGGTTTTCCGGGGGAAGTTTTCCGGCGGAAGCCCATATAAAGAAGTGATACATATCGAAAACCCCTGAAACGTCAGTTAGAACCGTAATCGAAAAAAATTAGCCGAAACTTGTAGAACCCTGGCGAAGTGCATTCGGCACAGAAATACTCTGAAACACGCCCAACTGCATTTTTGACACTTTGCCTACGTTTAGCATGAGGAAACAACTCTATAACTGTGTTAATAAGTCAGAATGCTTGAAATACCATTAAACCCCCCCTTTAAGTTCATGCAGAAAGCGGGCTGAATTCCAAATGGTGTTTTAGCGCCCTTAAAGGGCAGGCGATGTCACGCAGTCGATTCCAAATAAAGAGAAAATGACGTGTGTATTTCATTGCTCTATTCGCCAGTGTATTTCAATTGGCCATACTATGAGACAAAAATGTGTAACTTTCTCCAGAGTTTATACATCAAGAGTTCTGATCTTCAAAGGGAATAGGGCATAGGGATGATAAATTTCTATTGGAATACGCCCTCTATCTTTTTATGAGCGGCAGCCGCAACTTTAACCAATCATTGAACAGATTATTAACAACCAATAACATTTTACTGACCTTTAAGTGTTTAAAAGATTGCGGAAAATGTTTTGCATTTAATTTACACATTAAAAAACGTATACAGAAATATAATGCAAAGAAATCAAGAACGCAGGGCTTTAAAGGTGATGGCGATTTAGGCAAATCATTAAACAAAATACACAGAAGAATTTTCTTTGTGTTTAATTAGGTTATGTCCATTAAGCTTTGTCCGTCAAACAAAACAAACAAACCACAAATACATGTTTCAGGACAGTTTTTGGGAAGCGGATAGAAATGTTTTTAGCCTTGTATTACTTACAATGCACTGAATTATTAGCTGAATTATGAAACATTTTTTTGATTTTATGTCTATAAAATGACTTGAAGATGACGTCAAGAAGATACTTTACAAAAATACTAACGTAACCTTGTATTTTTCCCCTGTTTTAGTCATTACAGTATGATGGCTGAAAAGAAAACCACCCCCTTATGGCAGCGCTTCACCCAGCCAACACCAGGGAAGGCCAAATGCAATATGTGCAGCAAGTTGGTAAGCATGGGGGCTGAAAAAGGCAAAAGTAAAAATACTACAAACATGTGGAATCACCTGAAGGCAAACCACATCCAGGATTACAAAGAGGCAATAAAAGAAAAAGAAGATGCAGTGGCTGCTGCTTCCGCCAATCTCAGTCAGCCTACTGTAGCACAAATGTTCGATTCCCAAAGAAAATGGCAAAATTCTGACCCGAGGTCAAAAAAGATTGATACACAAATACTTGAAATGATTGCTACAGACAACCAGCCATTTACAGTGGTCTCGGATGTTGGCTTTCAGCGTTTAATTGCAACACTGGGACCCGGTATAGCCTCAAGACTGAAAAATATTACCGCACAGACATGCTGGAAAACATAATGAAAAGTGTGGAGAGGAAAATCAAAACACTGATCACCTCAGAGAATGCTGGCCCTCATTTGGCGTTCACGACAGACTGTTGGTCTGGGGAGATGGAGTCACTGATGAGTCTTACATGCCATTTTATTAATAGTGACTGGGAAAGAAAACAAGTGGTACTAAATGTTAAGGCCATGTCTGGCTCCCACACTGGAGAATACATTAGCAAGATGTTCCTTAGCATGCTGAAACATTCATCCCCGACAGAGTTGTGCTTGTGCTCCGAGACAGTGGTGCTAATATGATTAAAGGCCTCAGATTGGCAGAAATACCAGATTTCAGCTGCAGTGCACACACATTTCAACTTGTGGTAAATGAGGGCATCAGCAGTCAGAGACAGCATCAGCAAAACAACGTCTGAGTGACATTTAAGAAGAACTTGACCTCCCCCAGCACAGCATAATTCAGGCTGTTCCCACCTGTTGGAACTCCACATTACACATGTTGCAGAGGATGCTGGAGCAGAAGCGTACTCTGAACATTTATGCTGGAGAACATGGAAAGTTTACAACCCCAACAGCAGACCAGTGGCCCTCATCTCAAATTTGATGGAGACACTGGGCCCCATTGAGGAAGTGACTTTTGAAATTAGTAAGGCAGAGGCATCTATCGCCTGCATTATTCCCAGCATTGCTGTGCTGAAGATCAGAGGCGCACCTTGTCAACAGGCAAGGCAAGGCAAAAAAAAAAAAAAAAAAACAGGCAAGGCAGGCAACTGCTTGGAGCCCCGAGCCACTAGAGGGCCCCCGAGTTTGTTTCTCAGATGGCCAGCTACACCCGGGGCCGTTTCAGAAAGGTGGTTAAGTGAAAACTCTGAGTATGTTAACCCTGAAATAAGGGAAACTCTGAGTTTTCTGTTTCAAAATGAGAGGTAGGTTAAACCTGAGACAGCGGGGTAAGTCAAGCCTGTTTCAGAAGGAGAGGTAACTTATACTCAGAGTCTGTTTCCGGAGGAACTTACTCTCTGAACCTAACCTGGTCGGGAGCAGGTTTTATCCTGTAAACACAGAGTTTATGGCAGTCTCCTCCCCATTTTTAAAGGAGTAGTGGTGTTTAATCTTGTTAGTTGCTTTAGTTCATTCATTCATTGCGCACATTTTTATTACATACACTGTAAAAAAATTTTTTAGATATATTTTTAAACAAAAAAATGTAACTGTATATTGAAATGACTAGTAAAGCTAATTTGATATATTTGGGTGCAGAGACCGTCTAAGTGACTAAAATTTAAAGTGTTTTAACAGAAAATCCTGTAGATGATGATGCTGCATTTATTTGTAGGAAGTTACATTTATTTTGCGAGAGGATTTTGAGACCCTGAGTGAATTTTTGTCATATGCATTTGCATTTATGTGAGCGGTATTATTTTTCTTTGCAGTCATTTTAATAGATTTATAATAATAATAATAATAGATTTTATTTATAAAGCGCTTTTCATTCCAAGGAATCTCAAAGTGCTACAGTTAAAAATATATACCACAATGCAAATAAAGTCCAAAAATTAAGTGCAACAATTAAAAGTAGAACCACAATACAAGAAATAGAATAATCAACTTAAAAAAGCCTTTCTAAAAAGATATGTCTTCAGATCTGCTTTAAAAGATTCCAGGCTCTGTACTGTTCTCAGTGCAATGGGGAGGTTGTTCCATAGCCGAGGCGCAGCTGAGCAGAAAGCTCTGTCCCCCATGGTTCGGAGCCTAGTAGTCGGAGTTTGAAGAAATTGGCACCCAGATGATCTGAGGGTACGAGTAGAGGATTTCACAGTGATAAGCTCTTGCAGATATAGTGGTGCTTGTCCGGTGATGCACTGATGTGTGAGCAGAAGAATTTTGTAATCGATCCGGGATGAAACAGGAAGCCAGTGGAGTGAGTATAGGATAGGGGTTATATGTTCATATTTACGGACTCTCATAAGGACTCTGGCAGCGCTGTTTTGAATGTATTGCAGCTTTTGGATGTTCCTGCCAGAAATCCCTGTGAGAAGTCCATTGCAGTAGTCCAGCCTTGAGGAGATAAAGGCATGGACAAGTTTCTCTGCATCCGGAAGGGTTAAAAGGGGACGGAGGTTTGAAATGTTACGAAGGTGATGAAAAGTAGTCTTACAGATGTATTTTACGTGGTCAGTAAAGGTTAGTTGTGGATCAAACCTGACACCTAGGTTTGTAATCGTGGAGGAAAGGGTAATGATCTGGCCATCAAAAGTGAACTGGGATATAGGTGAAGAGCGGATCTGGTGTGAAGTACCAACAAGTAGTGCCTCTGTTTTACTGGGATTTAGCTGGAGGAAGTTGCTGTTCATCCATGACTTTATCTCCTCAAGGCACGTGGTGAGTCTTGACAAGGCTATGGAGGGACTTGGGGCAGTTTTAATGTAAAGTTGCGTGTCGTCAGCGTAGCAATGAAAGGACATTCCATGTCTGCTGATGACACGACCGAGGGCAAGCATGTAGAGGATGAATAAGATGGGGCCAAGAACCGACCCCTGTGGAACACCACATGTGACAGGGAGCCGTCTGGACTTGCATCCTCCCAGAACAACACTTTCAGTCCTGTCAGAAAGATAAGACTGGAACCACTGTAAGGCTGTGCCCAATAATCCTGCGGTGTCTTGGAGGCGGCCAAGGAGGATGTTATGGTCTACGGTGTCAAAGGCCGCTGTTAGGTCGAGAAGAATAAGCAGTGATGGTGATCCTGAATCAGCTGCCATCAAAAGGTCATTTACCACCCGGAGTAAAGCTGTTTCAGTACTGTGGCCTGAGCGGAAGCCTGATTGAAATGTCTCAAAAAGGTTGTTGTGTTTGAGATAGTTATTGAGCTGAGAGGCGGCTACCTTCTCCAGAACCTTTGACAGGAAGGTGAGGTTGGAGATTGGCCTGTAATTTGCAAGGACCTCCGGGTCAGAGGTTGGTTTCTTTAGTACTGGGCAAATAATAGCAGATTTAAGGGCAGATGGGACATGACCAGTTTTAAAGGAGAGATTCACAAGGTTGGTGATGATTGGGCTAACAGCAGGAATAGTTGACTTGAGTAGAACAGTTGGGATGGGATCTAAGGAGCAGGTAGATGACTTCATTTTTCTTATGGTTTCCTCAATGTTACTCTGCTGAACCTCAGCGAAGTCTGTGAGGGATGGTAATCTCATTGGCGAAGAGTTTAAAACCAAAGGAGACAAGAGAGATGAGCCAGAAACTGAACAGCGTATGTTATTAACTTTTTTAGCTGAGCTGCTGTCATCTTTTTGTCCATGGGATTGCATCTGCATGAAAATGGAAATAATAACGTACAGTCCTCAGTTTATGTACTTCTGATATTTTTACCGTGATGAAAAATTAAATAAAAAAAAAAATGTAAAAAAATAATCCGTAAACACGAAACCACTGAAACCGATTGAAAGCGGTGTAGTATGTATGGGGCGCTGTAATTCTGTCACAGATATACACTATACACGGAGAAGAAGACTTTGAGCATGCGCATAACCAACGTATGGTGTTGTCCATTATCACTTGTTGGTCACCACAATTGCATAGAAGCAATAGATTTTGCTGTAATAAAGCTAGTAGGCTTTAGTAGCTTCTGTAGCACGAACACAATCACGTAGTCCGCCGTTATTGTTGTTGCTGTTATGTGTGACGCTTCCGACACGTGATGTGATGACGTTTTCGCTTCACAAAATATACGGATTGGCTGTACAGACGAAACCGCAAGGGTGTCGGTTTCAGATTTATCCACTTTAGGACCCGGTTTCAAAAAATAGAGGATTCATTCTCCCAAAACGCCGGATCCGTGTGGATGAAACGCCAATACGATAACAAATTTATACGTATGCAGTGATACGCGTCTCCGTGTGGACAGCCCCTTAATTTGTGTATGTAATATTTTAATCTTGTCTTCATATGTTCTCTCAAAAAAATATTGTCAATCTTTGTCATATATGCATAGCTGTTTATTGTTTCATTCATTTGCATTCATTTATATGTATTCCACCATGGTAAATATATTAGAATGAAGCCTCTTGCGCTGGAATGAGCTTCCCTCCCATATACGATTAAACTGAAACTTCATTACGACTGCCACTAGGGGGAGAACTCCGACTGTCGTTTCCGTATGTCGTGTGCAGTGGAAAGGCGGCTTCAGAGTTGGTTGAACCTCCTTATTGAAACGGCCCCCGGTAGATGAACATAGATACTCAACATGACTGCATATCAAAATTCTGATTGGATGGAATGTTGATTGACATTGGCTTAGCCCAGTCAAAATCCAACCCAGGTGGATAACTTGGCAGTTTCGAAAATGAACGTAGCGAATGGGTGACGTTGTATCGTTCAGTCGTGCTGTCGCCGCGGTTGATCCGTACGGATCACGACCCATGGTTTGGCTCACATGTGATTGCCAGATTAATACCAAATTTAAAAAAGGAAAAGTTAATCATTTGCACATGTTTCAAAGGCTTGCAAATGCCAACACTCAAGTGATTTAAAACAATTTAACCACAAAAATGCGCTAAAGTGAGCAGCCCTCTGTACGTGCCCCAGTGTAAATCTTTTGTGCCCCGGTGTAAATCTCAAGTTTAAATTTTAGCAGTTAACTAGTGCAATCCTTTACAAAGACAATCGCGGCAAAAACGGATCTATATGCAATGTAGTTACCCAATTAACGCTTGTAAAAGCGACGAAGCAGTATTCATTTCCGCACGCGTCTTTGCGTCCATTCGCGCACAACCGCATTCAAAAGACGCCACGCGAGTGAGTTAGCTTATGAAAACATGACGAGAAGTAAGTAAATTTCTCATAATGCTAATCTTATTTTGACTCGATCATTATTGGCTTCTTGTAGATTGACATCAGAAATGTTTTGTGCAAAGCAGGGAAAGGGAAGAAGAAAGGAGAGATGATGAGTTTAAGAGAGGTAAGACAAAGTACATCCTCACCCTGTCAGGTCTCAAACATTATCAAACAAATCTCAGGAAAACCTCTTGTCAAGTCTGTACAATTGGATTGTTGATGAGAAAATCAGCAGATGTATGTGTTATACTTTTCTGTATTTTCAGATATTTAGTTTACTAATATTTAACTCTAGGACAGGGATTCCCAAAGTGTGGAGCTGCCACCAGGGGGTGCGCGAGAGGAAAAATGTAATGGCGGTCTGTTTCTTTAAGTGGGATTTTTCCATACAATAAATAAATACAAAAATGAACAGTAAACATTTCCTTTGTAATCGCTTTTATTTTAAATAAAAAACTATAATTTATTAGTTTTTGATAGAAACGTAGAAGACAGCTGCTGTCTTTTTCTACGCACTGCTCTTCTGTTATGCACTGCAGTCGCTAAATGCGTGCCAACTCGTTTCATTCATTCCATATATTTCATAAATATGCTTAACTGACTGAAATCGGGGAAACTGTCATGTGGGACGTCTTATGATAAAGTTGTTAGTCACGAAGGAGGAGAGGGACCAAGAGAGAGAGACTTTTTTTATGGCAAAAATAGAAATAATGAAATGTGACGAGACATGGGCACAGGATACGCGAGCAATGTGTTTTCATACATGGTAAAGAGACCGCCAATGAATTATATAATAAAATACATAAATACTTACTGTAGAGAACTTATTAAAAGCTTTCATTTAATTTTGTTTGAAACTTGAGCTGTTATAATGAATCTGCAAACTATTATACACCTTTTGTGCGAACAGTAAAGGCTTTCGTTAATGTGTTTGATGGGTCTGCACGTGACGCACTGGTAAACATGAGGAAACCTCTCATATGTCATCTATTAGCTGACGGCAGTAAGTGTACGTTTTTTACCATAGTAAACTCGAATGGCGTCTTAATATCACAGTGGTTAAACGCATACACGGGGGCGCGCATCATCTACGCTGAGCGTAGTTTCAGATGGTGCAATAGGCGTAAATATTTTTCACAATGTTGGACGTAGCTAAGCCCGACGTAGGACTATTACACCCAACTTCTTAACGTCCGGCTAGTGCAACCGGCCCTTGGTTATTTGCGCATGATTAAACATGAGTATTTATGGTGAGAAAATAAAGCTTTTTTGGATTTTTTTTTAAATGGGGATTGGGGGTGCGCCAACCCGTTTGGGACATAGAAGGGGGTTCGCAGGAAAAAAAGTTTGGGAACCCCTGCTCTAGGACACTAACTTACATAACAGTTAGCAGTAACTATGACTGAGAAATAAGTTATTAATCATTGCTATCATTGTATAATGTTGAAAATATTTCTCTGCTGTCATTATTTCCAAACATGTTATGCCATTTATGCATCCAAACATGTTAATAATGTTTGGTATGATGAGGATTATATGTATCTTTCGCAGTAACTGTTGCACTGTATAATAGTGGGTTAAGCAAAGGACATTGTATAGAAGTTTTGCAAACTTCTTGCACACAGGGAATTTTCTGCTTGGGGCCCCCATAGACCCTAGAATCGCCTCTGTCTAAATCCATAATTATTTAATAAGAAACCCATCAGAAATGATTGACACATTATGAGACGGGAGGGAGCGGGACTCAGGAACAGAGGGAGAGCACTGGAGAGATATATATGTGGATTGTTAGGCTAAACCTGTACTATCTCTTTTAATATAATCACTTTCTTATCAACTATATTTGAGTTTTAAAAATCCACATAATTACATACCATATGAGCCTCTGGAGACGACTGACGGACAACGAACCTTGACATTGCTCCATCCTGTGCCCGCAGCCTCGCGCTCCTCTTGTGATTATCTCCTCATGCGTGCTGCTTAATATCACACACTCCGCCGCGACAAACAGAAAAAAACGCGACGGCATATGGTACAGTTGGCCTTGTATTCATTGTCCCTCACGCATTCCAGCCACAGGTAGTCATTTTCCCATTCAACTCTATATTTTTGTGCTTGTTTCTTTTTCGCCGGCTGCAGTCATTTTTTACATTTCCCGCTGTTGTCACTTGTCGTCATCGTTGCTATGATACGTGACATCACAACGACTGAAACAACCAATTAAAAGGTCATTCCCTGATGGGGCTGCAAGATGTTAAAAACGCTACGCTGATCATAGACAAACAGAGGGAGAAATTACCGCACCGTCAGGGTTTTCTTATACAAATGGCGCGGTCTTCGTTCATGGCTGACATATTATAAGCTATGTGTCTGTCATGTATTTGCACTGAATTAATTTTCATAAAATACGGAAAACAAACTGCGTTCCGTATCAGTTCAATACGGAACAAGAATTGTATGTGTCAAATACGGGACGATTCCGTATTATACGGAACGGTTGGCAACCCTTGAGGGAATAAATTATATGTGTGGTTCTAGAAAGAAGTAATAAGCTTCTTAACTTTGTTAAGTACTTAAACTTTATAATGTTCTTTAACAAATTAGCTTAACATTTTACAAGTAAATGTTTAATAAGAATTGGGCACAAGCTTTTATCCTAATCCTGAAAGTATAACAAGCACCACCTGCTGGCCATCAATTTGAGCACGAAAAGGCTACATTGTTTTTCAAAGACAAGATATTTACCATGAATCTCTATATCCTAAACATATGCAGGTAATTGAGTACCTCTGCTGTAATTGTTTTCCCCACACAAATGTAAAAGCTTTGATGCTAACTAAAGTTTGATGAATGAAACAGCTAGAATGTCTACTACTGTGCTTATTGATCCAAACTGCATGAGTATACTAAAAGTAGACAATTTTATTTTTATACAGTTTTTCATATAACAATAGGACATATCTACATTTTTTTTGTATATAACAATTTAGTTTATCAAAAAACAAGACCATACAAATAAAATGGAAGATCCATAGAATAATCTCTCCATAACAGTAGGTGGCGGTATGCACCTATGACATTGTTTCGCAACCCGACAGAAAACCTAAAAAAGAAGAAGGGGAGATCGAATAGAGTGCCGAAGTAATGGCGTCACTTTGTAGGCCAAAACGCAGAAGTGAGTTAGCATTTTAGCACTTCGGGTTCCCTCGCCCTGAAGTCTATGGGTTTTTTGAATGGGTTTTTGCTAAATCGCCTGAAATAAGCTCTGTGGTTAACAAAGCCTCTAAATATTTTCACGTTTTGATCTATGACATGAAACACACCAGTTATAACCTTTTTGTGATTTTTTTAAAACTTTATTGTGTCTTAAAAACGGTGGTTGCTAACAAGTTGCTAAAAGGGACTACATCCTTTGGCGGGGACATTAGACGTCATAATCAGGAAATCTCTCACTAGCCCGCGTAACAGCCTCACGTTCTTAGTTTACCTTGCAGTTAATATATTTAACGTTATATTTAGTCTTTTCAAATTGTATTTTTTTCAGATATTGTTGTACATAGAATTGTATAATTGTGTTATATTAAGGTAACTGATTACCAGTTCATTACTTCTGTGGAGAGACTGTTGTTCGACAATGGTGTTTTGTTTTGTCCCGAGATGCAACCACAAGTCATCGAATGAAAAATGCTCATTTTACCGTTTTCTGTCCGATGTTACCCAGCGGAGACTCTGGGTTCGTGCCGTAAGTTAAGCTCACAGAACGATAGTTTCCATGTGAACACCGTATTTACTGCCTTAATGTGGCCACGACGAAACTTTAATGGTGCATATTGCTTAACATGCTAATGTTAATTTGACTGTCAGATGGAGTTAAAAAGGCTAAGTTAACAAGAATAAACGTTTTTCATAACAAAATCAACAGCTAAATACCTTTGTCTTTCTCTTAAAATATCTAAAAGCTTGTTTATTTCTTTATAAATTAGATCCGCTGCAGTTTTATTAAAGGCTAATGTTACGTCGAGAAATGTGTTTAATTAAAATGTTCAAAATAATACCTGGTTTATTCACTTTTATTGTAACTTGTTTAATTATAAATAGGGTGGGTCCTAACGTTACATCCTAATATTTGTGAACTTGGTTTTTACCCACTTATAATAATATGATTGTATTTGTAAACAGAATAATTTAAGGCATTAAGTAACAATGATATTAATCTTTGTTATTTTCGTATTAAATGTTAACTATATTGAATGTGCTATATGTCAGGCTCAAGAAAACAGAAGATCCCAATGCAGTTAACAGAAATGTTTATTGAAATGATAATGAGTGTAAAAATGACAAAAGCACGTCTGGGCTAAAAGCCACACCAAGGCAGACGGCTGGGAGCGGGGAGCACACACAGGCACTGGGGCGAAGAACCACACACGTTCGGGCTCCGGCCAGACAACGAACGGTGGGAGAGAGTATGTAAGGCCGATCACCTCACGCAGGAAGAGTCGTAGTCAACCCAGCTGCTGGCACACGAGACAGGTGGTAGAGAGAAATCCTGCAACGGGCAGAGAGAGAGAGAGAGGCGGTCAGAGTCTTCAGCAGAGTCCGTGCTGGACAGCGCACAGCGGCAGTCTGAGTCTTACGCAGAATTACGCGCCGGAGCGCACTGCGGCTGGACAGCGCAAGATGGAGACAGGCGCTTGGAGAATCCACGGACAGAGTGTACACAGCGGCTTGAAGGGAGACACACCACTCAGGAGAGACAGACAGCTGGCGAGGAATCTACTGGGGAAAAGTCAGCAGAGAGAGCAAGGAGAGTAATCCAAAATCCACAGCACAAACTCCCGGATAACAGAGAGCACAGACTGGGGTAGGGAAGATTAAGTCACAAAACTGGAAACAGAGACAGGAACAAAATCCACAGCAAAAACTCCCGGATAACAGAGAGCACAGACTGGGGTAGGGAAGATTAAGTCACAAAACTGGAAACAGAGACAGGAACAAAATCCACAGCAAAAACTCCCGGGTAGCAGAGCACAAACTGGGAAGGGGAGATATTAAATCAAAAACTGGAAACAGGGACAGGACAGAACTGGTAACTAGTGATGTTACCAG
The DNA here is from genome assembly GCF_030506205.2 of Paramisgurnus dabryanus. Lineage (NCBI taxonomy): Eukaryota > Metazoa > Chordata > Actinopteri > Cypriniformes > Cobitidae > Paramisgurnus > Paramisgurnus dabryanus. The sequence goes on from NC_133346.1 coordinate 41,601,186, forward strand.
TGACACCGAAGCTCCGAAGCGTGTGTCAAAAAAACGAACCGATTTTCATTGAAGCTTTGTATCGAAGCTTGATTCGTTCTGGCAAAATCACGTGACCAATGACGTCCGAAGCTTCGTTTCACACACACCCACGTGACTGCTTCGTTATCTGATTCAAAGGTTTAGAATTGTGCAATGCGCGGCGCGCCCTCATGGGTTGTATTGGAGTATTGCATTACACGGAATCGATTACTAGTGAGTTTATGAGATATATATATATATATATATAGTAGTAAAAAGACTTTTCTGCACCACTTAAAACCATGATATAATTTTTAATTGGTTCACACTTTATACTTTTGAGACAAGTTCTATCCTTAATTTCTTATTTTTGTTTTGAGTACCATTCGCATGAAATGGAACATGCTTTGGTCATGTATTTAATATATTGTAACATTTATTTATGAATCTATCCTTAATTTGTCAATCCATTAAATTTTCCTTTTATATTTAAATTAATACGTTGTTTGGTTGTGGAACATGTTGTGAAACAGCACTTTCACCAGCAGAGGTCCTCATTGAGTTCTGATTTGAAAAGCTTCGAGTAATGAACCTTTTTCCGATACAATTGGGTTGAAAGCTTCACTGCTTTAAGAAAGCTTCACTTCGCCATCACTACTGGTAACTAGCAGAGCTAGTAATTTGGCGAGTACACACAAAGTGACAGACAAGTATATAGACACGGTGACAGGCGAGAATAACGACAAATTATGACAAACGAACTTGCAAGGAACAAACAAACACACAGGGCTTAAATACACAGACATGATGACGGGATAACAAGCAACAGGTGAGGAAGACGAGAGGAGGCAATCACACTTGAACAGGAACACCTGTGAGGGAAGCACACGTGAACCTGTAAAACACATACAAACACAAGACAACCACAGTACCCACAAGACAAAACCATAAATATATCTATATATATATATATATATATATATAAAAATATATACAAACACATACATATATACATACATATACATATATATATATATATATATATATATATATATATATACACATATACATACATACATATATACATACACACCCATATATACACACACACATACATACATACACACACAAATACATACACATATACACATGAAAACAGACCACTAGACTAAACAAGACATAAAAACAAAGACTGGAAAATGCAAGGGAGCGGGGAAAAATAACACACAATGACAAGAGAATACAAGGGAGTGGGGAAAAGTCACAAGACACGGGAAAAACGTGGTCTGATATGACAATACCAAAACCACGTTCTCCCACACAAAACATTGTACTGTCAGGACCCTGCCATACACAACTAAATATAATTACCAAACCAGATTATGGCAGAGTCCTCACACTATATAAATGTGGACAGATCAATAAAGAAGATTAATGTAAATGCTGAAAAGCTCCATTTTAATTTAATACAAATATTTTATTGTGTGATCCCCCCCACCCCCTTGTAATTTTAATTTGTAAAGGTGTAACTTCCATAAAACTAACATTGTTTATTTTGAATTTATCCTTAGACGAGCTGACCGGAAGCCCAGTGTCCATTCGCGTATCTGCAGCTGTCATTTTCCTGCAGGGTAAAAAAATGTCCCTGTTTTGTTTATAACCACAAATGATGTTCCCACTGGACACATTTTGCAAGATCATTCATACTCCCTGAGACAGGATAGCGCTGATGTGCCTAAAAATGTTCCACCACCCATGGATGAAGAGGAGGAAGTGGCTACACAATTTATGTCTGACAATGATGAACCATCTCTGGCTGAACAAACCTTCACTATTAATTCTGAAGAACAACCAAGTAGTAGCACAACTATTGAAGAGCTGCAGTCTGAACGAAGCAAGAGAATCCATCTGGAGATTGAGTTGGAGCATTCCAAAGCAGAGATTCAGTTTCTCAAAGACAAACTCCAAGGGGAAATGAGTAACTGTCATGACAGGTATTCAGCCTCTCAGATGAGTGAAAGTGTGATTCAGATGGAGACAGGATTGCCAGATATAGATACTTTCAGTGCTGTGTGTGAATATATTGCTCGTTTTGAGGATTCCATTACATACTTTGCTGGATGGAGACCCAAAGAAATCATCCTTGAGGACCAGATTTTCATGACCTTGATGAAAATTCGCCACAACTACACACACTTACACTTGGCTACACTCTTTCACTGTAGTACAAGGACTGTAAGTAATGTATTAATAACATTCATAGAGGTTTTGCACAAGGTCCTTTTTAAGGATATAATGAGTACTGTTCCCAGCCGGGAGAAGAACCAGACCTGCATGCCGTCTTCCTTTCTACCTTTTCAAAATTGCAGAATGATATTGGATTGCACTGACATCAAAATTGCTATTCCCAAACAAATGGATACACAGAAAGAGACCTATTCTGCATACCGTGGCATGCACTCCTTCAAAGTACTCATTGGGGTGGCACCAAATGCTGTGATTACATACTGCAGTAAACTTTACCCAGGATCTGTAAATGATAAGGAGATAGTACTTGATTCTGGTGTTTTGAAAATTTTTAAGCCTGGAGACCTGATTTTGGCTGACAAGGGATTCCTAATCCACAACATTCTGCCAGAAGGAGTCACAGTAAACATTCCCCCATTACTCAGTCACGGCCAACTGACACACAGTGAAGCACATGCTACAAAACTGATTGCACAGAACAGGATCCACGTAGAGAGGGCAAATGGCCGTTTAAAGGATTTTAAAATTCTCAGCTTTATTCCTTCTCACTTGCGGCACTTTGCAGATAAACTGGTTCAGGTATGCTGTGCACTAGTGAATCTCCAAAGTCCTCTCATAAAAGAAGTGGCAACAGAATAGTGCAAAAACACTCCTGCTCTCCATCCAGCCATTTACATCAGGCTCCTACTCTCTACCCAGCCATTAAAGGGATAGTTCACTTTAAAACGAAAATTCTGTCATCATTTACTCATCCTCATGTTGTTCTAACCTGTATGAGTTTCTTTTTTCCAATGAACACAAAATAAGATATTTTGAGAAATGATGGTAAGCACACAGTTGACGGTACCCATTAAATTCCATCATATTTTTTTTATTCCTACTATGGAAGTCAATGGTCACTATCTGCTGTGATCACCATCATTTCTCAAAATATCTTCTTTTGTGTTCATCAGAAAAAATTAATTCATACAGGCTTAGAACAACATGAGGATGAGTAAATGATGACAGAATTTTCATTCTAAAGTGAACTATCCCTTTAACATCAGGCACTTGCTCTCCATCCAGTCATAAACATCAGGTACCTGCTCTCCATCCAGTCATTAACATCAGGCACCTGCTCTCCATCCAGCCATTAACATCAGGCTCCTGCTCTCCATCCAGTCATTAACATCAGGCACCTGCTCTCCATCCAGCCATTAACATCAGGCACCTGCTCTCCATCCAGTCATTAACATCAGGCACCTGCTCTCCATCCAGCCATTAACATCAGGCACCTGCTCTCCATCCAGCCATTAACATCAGGCACCTGCTCTCCATCCAGCCATTAACATCAGGCTCCTGCTCTCCATCCAGCCATTAACATCAGGCACCTGCTCTCCATTGAAGGATCCTACCTTAGATCCTCACGTGCAGAATGTTTTTATTATTGTGTTTTTTTATCTTTAATCATTTATTTACATAATCATCATAATCATTTTATAATCATTAGTTTTTATCCATTTAATTATTGTATTTGATTATATAATATCATTTTATCATTATCAATTTCATTATTATCATTTTTATTATTACATTATTGTTTATTAATTCATTTATTCATTATTGTTTTTATTCATTATTCATTTATTCATTCATTATTATATTTCTACATTTTATTATATCATTCATTAATTCATTGTATTTCTATATTTTATATGTCTCTTGGTGGTTAAGTTTCATACAACTGTTCTGTCTGTGCGTAAACAAGATAGATAAAGAGAATGTTTATGGAAGCCCAAGGTCTAAGGGATGATGCAGCTGAGCAATTTTGGATATAACCGTGCCTGCTGTATTCCTGGGTTAGACGAGGTTTGAACATTGAGGCATATGCAACTGAAACTACTGTCCATCAATAAAACTCTGTTCTATTTTTATCATCTAAAACCTCCGTCTCACAACTCTGTTTATGCTCTCCTCTAGCAACGATTGATCAGCCTTGTATCTGACAGATGCTTTAACAAAGTAAACTTATGTTTTCTGACGTGATCTGGTGTCCGGGGCTGGATCGTTTTTTATTTTGTCTGTGGTGTGGAGACCAGATCTAACACCATCCAGCCAGAAACACCTGCTCTCCATCCAGCCATTAACATCAGGCACCTGCTCTCCATCCAGCCATTAACATCAGGCACCTGCTCTCCATCCAGCCATTAACATCAGGCTCCTGCTCTCCATCCAGCCATTAACATCAGGCACCCGCTCTCCATCCAGCCAGAAACACCTGCTCTCCATCCAGCCATTAACATCAGGCACCTGCTCTCCATCCAGCCATTAACATCAGGCTCCTGCTCTCCATCCAGCCATTAACATCAGGCACCCGCTCTCCATCCAGCCAGAAACACCTGCTCTCCATCCAGCCATTAACATCAGGCACCTGCTCTCCATCCAGCCATTAACATCAGGCTCCTGCTCTCCATCCAGCCATTAACATCAGGCACCTGCTCTCCATCCAGCCATTAACATCAGGCTCCTGCTCTCCATCCAGCCATTGACATCAGGCACCTGCTCTCCATCCAGCCAGAAACAATGGATTTCCCGAAGTTTCTAATATTACCTCAATGTAAAGGTTAGTAAGTTTATTAGATGCCTCTATTCTCTCATTGTTCAGTTAAGTTCAGCCCAGCTTCTATTACACTGTGTCTACACCAGGTGCGATGTGACGCACAGGCACTGTTTGCAACACCGCTAACGGCACCTGCTCTCCATCCAGCCATTGACATCAGGCACCTGCTCTCCATCCAGTCAGAAACACCTGCTCTCCATCCAGCCATTAACATCAGGCTCCTGCTCTCCATCCAGCATTAACATCAGGCACCTGCTCTCCATCCAGCCATTAACATCAGGCACCTGCTCTCCATCCAGCCATTAACATCAGGCACCTGCTCTCCATCCAGCCATTAACATCAGGCTCCTGCTCTCCATCCAGCCAGAAACAATGGATTTCCTGAAGTTTCTAATATTACCTCAATGTAAAGGTTAGTAAGTTTATTAGATGCCTCTATTCTCTCATTGTTCAGTTAAGCTCAGCCCAGCTTATATTACACTGTGTCTACACCAGGTGCGATGTGACGCACAGGCACCTGCTCTCCATCCAGCCATTAACATCAGGCACCTGCTCTCCATCCAGTCAGAAAAACCTGCTCTCCATCCAGCCATTAACATCAGGCTCCTGCTCTCCATCCAGCCATTAACATCAGGCACCTGCTCTCCATCCAGCCATTAACATCAGGCACCTGCTCTCCATCCAGCCATTAACATCAGGCACCTGCTCTCCATCCAGCCATTAACATCAGGCACCTGCTCTCCATCCAGCCATTAACATCAGGCTCCTGCTCTCCATCCAGCCATTAACATCAGGCTCCTGCTCTCCATCCAGCCATTAACATCAGGCTCCTGCTCTCCATCCAGCCAGAAACACCTGCTCTCCATTCAGCCATTAACATCAGGCACCTGCTCTCCACCCAGCAATTAACATCAGGCACCTGCTCTCCATCCAGCCATTAACATCAGACACCTGCTCTCCATCCAGCCATTAACATCAGGCTCCTGCTCTCCATCCAGCCAGAAACACCTGCTCTCCATCCAGCCATTAACATCAGGCACCTGCTCTCCATCTAGCCATTAACATCAGGCACCTGCTCTCCATCCAGCCATTGACATCAGGCACCTGCTCTCCATCCAGTCAGAATCACCTGCTCTCCATCCAGCCATTAACATCAGGCACCTGCTCTCCATCCAGCCATTAACATCAGGCACCTGCTCTCCATCCAGCCATTAACATCAGGCACCTGCTCTCCATCCAGCCATTAACATCAGGCTCCTGCTCTCCATCCAGCCATTAACATCAGGCACCTGCTCTCCATTGAAGGATCCTACCTTAGATCCTCACGTGCAGAATGTTTTTATTATTGTGTTTTTTTATCTTTAATCATTTATTTACATAATCATCATAATCATTTTATAATCATTAGTTTTTATCCATTTAATTATTGTATTTGATTATATAATATCATTTTATCATTATCAATTTCATTATTATCATTTTTATTATTACATTATTGTTTATTAATTCATTTATTCATTATTGTTTTTATTCATTATTCATTTATTCATTCATTATTATATTTCTACATTTTATTATATCATTCATTAATTCATTGTATTTCTATATTTTATATGTCTCTTGGTGGTTAAGTTTCATAGAACTGTTCTGTCTGTGCGTAAACAAGATAGATAAAGAGAATGTTTATGGAAGCCCAAGGTCTAAGGGATGATGCAGCTGAGCAATTTTGGATATAACCGTGCCTGCTGTATTCCTGGGTTAGACGAGGTTTGAACATTGAGGCATATGCAACTGAAACTACTGTCCATCAATAAAACTCTGTTCTATTTTTATCATCTAAAACCTCAGTCTCACAACTCTGTTTATGCTCTCCTCTAGCAACGATTGATCAGCCTTGTATCTGACAGATGCTTTAACAAAGTAAACTTATGTTTTCTGACGTGATCTGGTGTCCGGGGCTGGATCGTTTTTTATTTTGTCTGTGGTGTGGAGACCAGATCTAACACCATCCAGCCAGAAACACCTGCTCTCCATCCAGCCATTAACATCAGGCACCTGCTCTCCATCCAGCCATTAACATCAGGCACCTGCTCTCCATCCAGCCATTAACATCAGGCTCCTGCTCTCCATCCAGCCATTAACATCAGGCACCCGCTCTCCATCCAGCCAGAAACACCTGCTCTCCATCCAGCCATTAACATCAGGCACCTGCTCTCCATCCAGCCATTAACATCAGGCTCCTGCTCTCCATCCAGCCATTAACATCAGGCACCCGCTCTCCATCCAGCCAGAAACACCTGCTCTCCATCCAGCCATTAACATCAGGCACCTGCTCTCCATCCAGCCATTAACATCAGGCTCCTGCTCTCCATCCAGCCATTAACATCAGGCACCTGCTCTCCATCCAGCCATTAACATCAGGCTCCTGCTCTCCATCTAGCCATTGACATCAGGCACCTGCTCTCCATCCAGCCAGAAACAATGGATTTCCCGAAGTTTCTAATATTACCTCAATGTAAAGGTTAGTAAGTTTATTAGATGCCTCTATTCTCTCATTGTTCAGTTAAGTTCAGCCCAGCTTCTATTACACTGTGTCTACACCAGGTGCGATGTGACGCACAGGCACTGTTTGCAACACCGCTAACGGCACCTGCTCTCCATCCAGCCATTGACATCAGGCACCTGCTCTCTATCCAGTCAGAAACACCTGCTCTCCATCCAGCCATTAACATCAGGCTCCTGCTCTCCATCCAGCATTAACATCAGGCACCTGCTCTCCATCCAGCCATTAACATCAGGCACCTGCTCTCCATCCAGCCATTAACATCAGGCACCTGCTCTCCATCCAGCCATTAACATCAGGCTCCTGCTCTCCATCCAGCCAGAAACAATGGATTTCCTGAAGTTTCTAATATTACCTCAATGTAAAGGTTAGTAAGTTTATTAGATGCCTCTATTCTCTCATTGTTCAGTTAAGCTCAGCCCAGCTTATATTACACTGTGTCTACACCAGGTGCGATGTGACGCACAGGCACCTGCTCTCCATCCAGCCATTAACATCAGGCACCTGCTCTCCATCCAGTCAGAAAAACCTGCTCTCCATCCAGCCATTAACATCAGGCTCCTGCTCTCCATCCAGCCATTAACATCAGGCACCTGCTCTCCATCCAGCCATTAACATCAGGCACCTGCTCTCCATCCAGCCATTAACATCAGGCACCTGCTCTCCATCCAGCCATTAACATCAGGCACCTGCTCTCCATCCAGCCATTAACATCAGGCTCCTGCTCTCCATCCAGCCATTAACATCAGGCTCCTGCTCTCCATCCAGCCATTAACATCAGGCTCCTGCTCTCCATCCAGCCAGAAACACCTGCTCTCCATTCAGCCATTAACATCAGGCACCTGCTCTCCATCCAGCCATTAACATCAGGCACCTGCTCTCCATCTATTCATTAATATCAGGCACCTGCTCTCCACCCAGCAATTAACATCAGGCACCTGCTCTCCATCCAGCCATTAACATCAGGCACCTGCTCTCCATCCAGCCATTAACATCAGGCTCCTGCTCTCCATCCAGCCAGAAACACCTGCTCTCCATCCAGCCATTAACATCAGACACCTGCTCTCCATCCAGCCATTAACATCAGGCTCCTGCTCTCTATCCAGCCAGAAACACCTGCTCTCCATCCAGCCATTAACATCATGCACCTGCTCTCCATCTAGCCATTAACATCAGGCACCTGCTCTCCATCCAGCCATTGACATCAGGCACCTGCTCTCCATCCAGTCAGAATCACCTGCTCTCCATCCAGCCATTAACATCAGGCACCTGCTCTCCATCCAGCCATTAACATCAGGCACCTGCTCTCCATCCAGCCATTAACATCAGGCACCTGCTCTCCATCCAGCCATTAACATCAGGCTCCTGCTCTCCATCCAGCCAGAAACACCTGCTCTCCATCCAGCCATTAACATCAGGCACCTGCTCTCCATCCAGCCATTAACATCAGGCACCTGCTCTCCATCCAGCCATTGACATCAGGCACCTGCTCTCCATCCAGCCAGAAACAATGGATTTCCTGAAGTTTCTAATATTACCTCAATGTAAAGATTAGTAAGTTTATTAGATGCCTCTATTCTCTCATTGTTCAGTTAAGCTCAGCCCAGTTCTATTACACTGTGTCTACACCAGGTGCGATGTGACGCACAGGCACCTGCTCTCCATCCAGCCATTGACATCAGGCACCTGCTCTCCATCCAGCCATTAACACTCTGGGGTCGACGGCGGCGCCGTCGCCGCAAACTCTTTATTTTTCAATCACTCCGCAAAGAGACTTAAATTACTCTGCTGATTTTTGACATACAGATATGATTTATACATCATTTAAAACGTTAAAGTGTCTAGTTTTTTTCTGGCCACTTCCAATAAAAACAGGATGTTGTGCTTTTCGCTAAATTAAAAAAATAAACATGATGCGCGTTTTGTTCTCTCTCCCTCAGTGAAGTCCTTTCAGAAACGCGTCAGAAAAATAAACTGTAACTTAACGAATACTTGTCGTAGAAACAAAAGATAAATGTCTACATAATGCTTGGAATGTCTCCTTTTAAATGATGTAAGTGATATTGAAAACAGATATTGTCATTCAGTGTAAACTGTATGAAAAGGAGGAGTACCGTATCTCTCCAGTAACCTCATTATCTGTAATGAGATCAGATCGTCACACCCCCGCGCCATTGAAGTGAACAAGCAGAAACATCCATATGCATGACTCGTGCCTGCTGCAGTCAATGGATATGCAACCCACAATCCAGTCTCTCCATTCCTTGTATTTCCATCCGATTGCACCAAACATGACATCTAAATCCTTATTTACTTGCGTATGTGTGTCAGTATCTCCAGACGCGAGTGTTTTCTTTGTTCTTCCGTCAAACAGTTCACGCGATTGGAACACACATACACAAACACGGGAGTCAGGAAACTCGACGAGCTTTTTGGTATTCTTATAAAATACGCGATTGCAAACAGTACAATCCTTATTTAGTTCCGTCTAAGCGCATATCTCCGCACAGCAAGTTTATTAAACACAGGATCACTCGCATGTGCACACATTCACTGCATTCATGATCAACACGTGAGGTAATGGCGGCGGCTGTAAACAAACATTGATAAGTTTATCACGCGTGTCCCTTGTTGTGTTTCTACTATAATGATTACAAAAACCCAAATAGGAGTCCAGACAACGATAGGCAGTTGTTCTTTTGAGCTTTTTACTGCACAAAAGTAAACCTCTCGCTGGCCAACTAAGCACAAACCCTGTGTTCATTACGATGGCCAAACAGTACCTTTACCATGATTAGGCTACTATGGTTTTTAAAAGGTAACTTATACTTGTGAAATTAATAGAAAATATTTCAATAGAAATATATATAAATATATATATATATAGTGTGTGTGTGTGTGTGTGTGTGTGTGTGTGTGTGTGTGTATTTACATTATATTGAAAAGTAAACCTTATCATGGTTTTACTACAGAGAAAGTTGCATTCCTGTTGAACATCCCCACAAGGCTCATTGTGTGGCTCATTATTCAACTCTTTTGTCTCTCAGCTGTCAATCACTGATTATTCAGGAGCTTTCCCGCCTCCACGCATACAGCCTTTCCCAAGCAAAAGTGTCTTAGAAATTGTAAATCAATATCTTGCTTTATGTGAATAAGTAGGCCATATGATTTTCACGTCATTTTGAAGAAAAAACTATAGACTACTAGTCCTGTTTTGAAAAGTCTTGAGAAAACATGTTTAGAATGAGTTTGTGGAGTTATATCAGTGACTTAAAAATTTAGCTTTTTCAAAAACCACGCATAAACATTTTTCTCTCAAAAATACAAACATGTACATACATGTTGATTATATGATATTGTAGCCCAGTGTTATGAGACTTTTGCCATTAATATGTTTTTAAGCAACTGAAAAAAGCACAAATGTCAGTGCATGTCAAAACTTCCCCAGGGCCCTAAAAACCCCTTAGACCCCAGAGGGTTAACATCAGGCTCCTGCTCTCCATCCAGCCATTAACATCAGGCACCTGCTCTCCATCCAGCCAGAAACAATGGATTTCCTGAAGTTTCTAATATTACCTCAATGTAAAGGTTAGTAAGTTTATTAGATGCCTCTATTCTCTCATTGTTCAGTTAAGCTCAGCCCAGCTTCTATTACACTGGGGCGGTTTCCCGGACCAGGATTAGCTTAATCCAAGACTAGGCCTTAGTTTAATTAGAAAATATAACTAGTTTTAACAAACATGCCTTACTAAAAACATTACCTGTGTGCATTTTGAGGTAAAACAAAGGGCACTGATGTATTTTAAGATATGTCAGTGCAAGTTGTTTTTGGTTTGGAGAGCTCTTAAAAGTTTTTAAGTCTAGGACTAGTCTAATCCCTGTCTGGGAAACCGCCCCATTGTGTCTACACCAGGTGCGATGTGACACACAGCTTGTTCTAATGGGATTTTTGCATTTTTCGTGACCTCATACAGTGAGAAATGTCAACAAATTTTTGATTGTTCAGATTTTTTACAACTATCTTTTTAATTCTTAACAAAATTAAGCCTAACACCACATTCAGAACACTCCACCCGCCCAAAAAATAAATTGAAAGTTTACCCCAAAAATTACAGTTCTGTCATATCATTCCAAATAACTAACATTCATTTTAATAATAACTATGTACATTTTAGCCAACCTTCTAATAAACAGTTCTTTTTATAAACTATGTTTATATTGAACAATATTTACAGTTTACTTCTGTGCCAGCTGTGGAAGCATGTGGGACATAAAAAAGTCTTCTAGGACTTGCAGGTTTGACTGCCAAGTGTCATCTCTGGATATGGGGTTGATGACACTTTGTTTGGTGGTCCACACAGTAAAGTAGCAGGTTTCCCTTGCAGTGAGGTGAAGCTGCCCCTGTACTTGATGCCAGTAGGGGTGGTCTCTGCGCAGGCTGTAAACACCCCCTTCCATACTGACACAGAAGCCCTTATTTTGCACTGCCTCACTAATTAACTTCTCTCTTGCATCGTAGGGACACTTGACCTCCACGATTGCGGATGACCCCACCAAACCATCTGGAGATGCTCCCAACACTCCTGATGGAGACAGCCACAAGCCAGACTCCTGGACTGGCATCTGAGTTGCTGTGGTGAATGCTTGGATGGCTTCACTTTCATTCACAATACCCCACTGTACAGACAAAACACCCTCTAGGGCTTGTTGCTTTCCCAGCACCCTAGCAAGAAGTGAAGCAGTCATACGCTTTGACCTAAGGACAGCTCCAAAGTTGCTGGCAGTCAGCCTTCCACGTCGAAATAAATGCCAGTTGGGATTGTTGCGCTGACCAATTGTTGCGACCTGAATAGCCCTTCGTTCCTCCTCTGACAAAGCCATACTGGCAAGGATAGCTTCAGACCCCTTATGGCCTACAGACTCTACAATTTTAGGTACAGAACGTGCTTCCAATGTGTCAGGATTCTCTTCAGGCTCAGGTGAGAGAAGCCAGGACATTCCTGAGAATCTGCCCCTGAGTCTGTTCCTTAGCCAATCACGATCCTCTGCTGTTGGCTCTCGTGTCAGTGGATTATATGGCTCATTTGGTGGAGGAAACAGCTCCTCTACAGAGTGTTTGCTCTTAGCTGGTTTAGGCTTCTTCCACTGACATGTGGTGTATGTGCAGCTGAAATTGTGGATGGCAAAGATGGCCAAAGCAGCTGCATGGCTGCATTTGTATTGTCCACGTGGGCATTCACATTGGGTAGCAACAATGCCATCTTTCCCTGTAGAGACCTGTCATGTAAATTATCAGTTTTTGCAATTAGTGTATATAGTTTTTTTTCAGTTTACTTATTTTATGAAAATAAAGTTGTTTACTACAACTCTTGCTGTAAGGTTTCTGTGGCTCATTGATTAGATCATCTGTTAACTGTGCAAAAGGTTTGCGAGTTAAATTCACAGAGAACATGCTGAGATGTATAGTCTGAATGCACTGTAAGTCCCCTGTCTGACAAATACCAAAAATTAAATGATAAACTATTCTGTACTACTTGTATACCATTGTAACTACACTCCAGTCAGTTCACAGTAATGTGAATGTGAGATAAAATTTACTACACTGGCTCTCACATTGGGGCTTGTGGATTACCAGGTAAAAATATATAGAAAACGTGAACAAAATGAGTATATATGGTTTATTTATGGAACATATATGGTTTAATTATAATATATAATAAGCATTTGTTGATGCTATTGGACAATTATCTTTAAATTCAACATATATAATTATATACAACTATTATATTAAATGTTTGGAATTTAACTGTTATGTTTGTTCAGAGATTGTTTGTATTGTTTTCTTAAATACATTAAATACATACTATTATAACTCGTATCTTTCCCTAGTTTTACTTACCGAGACTCGATAAACCTTGTCCCTCATGCTGGCCCTTACAATAGACCTTTCGCACAACTTCCGTATTTATGACTGGAACTACGCAATCGTCGCGGAAATCTATTTCCTCCGCAGTCAAGGCAATGTAAAAAGCCGTATCTGTTCCATCAATTCCCTGTTGATGGTGAAGGTATACAGAAGTGGATTCAGGCTATCCGGCGAGACTTATAATGTGTCGTTTTAGTTAACAGTTCAGTAACAGTTAGACTCGCTCTCTACTTACCTAGAATTTTATTGACAAATTCTTCATGGAAAAAGTTTTCCTCCATTAGTCGTGTCACATCAGCAAATGTAATATTTGGGAAATCCGTTAACAAAGTTTTGTAGAATCTTTGATCCATTTTAAACTTGCCCGGGTTTATGTTTTTCTAGTGTGTTGACGCTTGACAGGAACTCCGCTTACACGACGATTACGTATTTCCGGTTACTGTGAGAAAGGTCTATACCGGTAAGTAAACCAGCATCTAAGCTGCACTGTTCTACATGTCCAGATTTATAATGATTCTCTCCCCGATCTATTTTTTTTATCGTCTACAAAAAAGGACATAAGATTAGAAATTGATACGGCCATTCTAACGTTAGTGCTTTTGAGATGGTAAAAGCGCGGTTTTTTTTTTTTTTTTGCGAATTAGAAAATAGTATGGAAACATACAATCAAACAAACATAATACAGTGAAAGACAATCTTTAAAGTTTATTTGTGGTACAATGATCAGGTATAACAATTTTAATCACAAAGAAAATAATAAGCTTTATATAAACCAACAAAATAATAAGCTTTATATAAACTAACAAAATAATAAACGAATAAATAAAACATTAACAAAAGATAAAACTATCAAAGAGGCACGCATACACAAAATTAGTTTGAAACATTTTTGGAAAAACGAATGGGCAAAAATTCTCATGAAAAAGTGGATAAGTAATTATTCAGCGAACATCATAATGAGCGAGCGTGTTTTTTAAATAAAGTTTGAGGAAGCTTGATGATGACGTTGATCCGCGACCATACTGTGCTGTAGTCCGTTTATACCCTACCGTTAGCATTTTATATCTGACGGCTTTATTTAGGCTTTAAAATGTATTTATTTTGGATTAACTTGTAAAGATCATCTTGATTGACAAAACGTGTAAGGTTTGTAACTCTTTGTTAAACACAGATCTTATTTTTTTTGCGATTTTCCAAAAGTCTATGGGAAAAATGAATGGCTTTTCGATCGAGGGAACCCATGCGCCGCTAACTTCCGGGTTGGCCTACAAAGTGACGTCATGACTTCGGCACTCTATTGCCAGGGGGGACTGAATTGCTCATGACACCTGACAACAGCGAGACGCGCAGGAAAATAAATCCGCACGCATTGGTAACTATAATTAAACTCTTTATCATTATTTAAACAAGCTTCAGTGTTTCAATGCACCTTCACATGATGCACGCGCACGCGAGTATTTTAAATGACAACATCAACATGATGAGGTTACGTTTCTGTACTGTTTGTGTCAAGTTGATCCTGACTGAAACACTGCATACGGTCTGCTCAGATCGATATAAAGCTTAAAACATTAAGGTATTTACTGCTGTAAAGCGAACAAACACCACAGCAGATTATCCTCATCTTTTGCTTTATAATTTACACTTCAGTCTTTGTGGACTAACTTGTATTTTTGTCCTCATTACCTCAAGTCTACAACATTTGAGGTTTATTTTATAAACACTGCAGCAGAGGTGGGTAGAGTACCCAAAATCTGTACTCAAGTAAAAGTACAAGTACTTATACAAAAATGTACTCAAGTAAAAGTAAAAGTATCAATCTAATTATTTACTTGAGTAAGAGTAAAAAAGTATTAGATGAAAAAACTACTCAAGTAGTTAGTTACTCGTTACTTCCGATCTGATAAAGAAGTAGCGCAAAAGCACTGAATTTCAGACTACTTGGAGGGTTTTCACAAACCTTTCCTTAAAAGTCTCATTGTTCTGCTTATATACAAGTAAAGCAGCCTTTCTCAGTCCTGCAATGGGACATAACATCACATAACGTGTCATTTGAGAAAAAATCTCAAACACACACACACACACACACACACACACACACACACAGATATTTTCTGATGGTTAACTCTGTATTTATTTTCATGTTCACAACAAAAACTTGTCAGCATCTGCCTTTAAACATGCAAACAGAAACAAAAAAGGATGTGTGTCTGTTTGTTATCATGTTTTTATCAGGGATGTGATTTTTCCGGATTAATCCGGAATTCCGGATTTTCCGACCTGTAAATATGACCTACGTGAATCATGCAGATATGTAAAAAATAAAAAATAGGGGGGAGGGGGGTATCTCACAGCCGTCGACATGGTAACCCGGGACGGAACAACAATCCCCGTCC
Organism: Paramisgurnus dabryanus; assembly: GCF_030506205.2. Lineage (NCBI taxonomy): Eukaryota > Metazoa > Chordata > Actinopteri > Cypriniformes > Cobitidae > Paramisgurnus > Paramisgurnus dabryanus. The sequence goes on from NC_133346.1 coordinate 41,616,917, forward strand.
CCGCGCAACAGGGCCACACCGGGCAGCACGTAAGATGACAAAGAGATGCATTTTCCTTCCTTTCCAAGTACCAACAAGGACGTGTTTCTGACCGTTCGCAAATGGGGGATGGCGAAGTATTATTGTATTCACCAATCAGTTTCTCTCCTCTCTTCTCCTCATTTGCGACGTTTGGCTGTCACTCGCGTGACGCGAAACAAAGCGGCAAACATATACACGTCGGTTTACTTGGTGAATTTGGAGCAGCAATTTTCACAGAAATGAGAGGAAAAACGAGCGCCATTGCAGAAAATCCTGGTGGCGACTGAGAGAGGGACGATGCAACAATATTGGTTCAGAAAAAAGGCAAGGAAATAAGTTACCTCTGAACGTTTCTCAATCGGAAGGCTACAGCCTCCGGAGGTCTCATAGGCTGCATAAGTCATCGAGCCTGGTTTAACCTAACTGAGCATTACATTCGTGCATGAAACCTGATCGACGAACACGGAGGGGCGGGAATCGCGGGACAGAGTGGAGTATAGAGTGATGTTTCTTCAGGCTCCGGCGTCGTGAATATAAATGACAGACACTTCAACCGCGTTTTCATCACTGCGTTTTCTCTTCTAAAGTTCGGTAAAAACACATAATGGGCTTAAAATCTTGTTTAAGAATCTGTTTTATAATGAGAATCTCTCTTTCAGCGCGCATCTGTGTGTGTTTGCGCCGCGCGACAGCCGATTTGAATCTGGCAGAGTTCGTCACTGTAACGTTACATTAAAAAATCCCACATGAACATTACAGCGTAAATGCTAGGATTAAGATTGATTTTATATATTACAGATAATCTAGATACATTTACCCTAATACGTTTTTAAAAACATGGTAATGTTTTAATGTTTTGCTTTAGTGTTTTAATGTCAGACAATCATTGAAATGAGGGGAAAATGAAGAGAAAGGCAGCAGATATAGCATCCTTCTTCAGAAAGAGTAGCAAAAAGCAGCCAAACAAATCTTAGTAAAATACATTAAAGTAGGCTTCAAAATTCACATGATTTTCTGGTCTCTAGTTTTTTCAGCAATGGGAGATATAAATTCTGGTTTCAAAGTAAATTTCAAAAGTTTTATTTGATTAAATAGTTTAAAAAACATGGAGGTTAAATTATGACTATAAATTGTATGTTAATCTCAATTCATTTTAATAAAAATTAAAGTATTGTAGCAATTGTATGTTATACATTATTCTAACACGCTATAATACTTAAAAGTATTTTAAGGTTGGATTATAGAGATTTTATATGCCACCCCAGATTAACTGCTGGCCCCTGCCTGGCCACCCCTATAACAAATCCCTTGCTCCACTACTGATTAGCAAAACACAAAAAAATACATTATATTATAAATCTTTACCCGGACAAGTGACTTTTGTGCATGGACAAGTGAAACACAAATTTACTTGTCCAAAGGACAAGTTCCTCAAAAAGTTAATGTCAAGCTCTGATAAACATATTACAACAATTTACGATTAACTAAGAATAACAGTAAACTTCATTATTGTTAATATTGTGACTCTTGATGAGTCTTGATGACGTATGCACTATGCAGCTTAGAAATGCGACCTCCGGAAGGCTGCAGACTTACACCGGATTTCCACTGACTGCGGAGCGGCTGCAGATCTGCTCCGCTGCGCTACGGCTCCGCACTCCGCCGTCCGCCAATACCCACCAGTTCCGTATTGGTTGCAGAGCGGCTGCGTGCTGAAGTGACGAGGACATATGAGGTCTCGCAAATTCACGTGATGATCGCGCGATACCTAGTTCTGTCTCCGCCAATTATGACTGGAATTATGAAGTTTTTACAAACCAGCACAGATCACCACACGAGATCTCGCGTAGAAAGAGCAGTACATCAAATCCATCCAAAATTCAAAAAATAAGAAAGCTACTAAAACCATTTATTTATGCTCTATCTTTAATGTATTTATTATACCATATACTTTACCATTTAACTCCCCCTGTCTCTGTTCTTGTCTATATTTGTTGTTTCTATATTAATGACTTTGTAATGTTTGTACTGCAAAGATTTAATAAAGGGAAAAAACACGAGATCTCGCGAATTCAGGTATGATCACGCGATAAAGTCATGGCTCCGCCCTGCGGAGCTGTCCGGCATCCGTCAAAAATAGAAGCTCTGCGTATTTGTGCCGGAGGGCTGCGGATGGCCGGAGCTGTGACGGATTCGGAGCGCAGTCAGTGGAAATACACACATTGACTTGAATGGAAACCGATTGACTCCGCTGCCGTTCCGCAACGGATCCGCAGCCGTTCCGCAGTCGGTGGAAATCCGGGGTTAGGATTGAGAAACGGCCTCTGTATCATCGTTTGTTTCAAAGGTTTTGTGTTTTTAAAGTTTTATGGTTGACCAGTTTGATTAAAATAAATAGCTCCTGTACTTTTTTGTACAATTACTTTTATTTATTAGTGTCAACGTTCTATTGTTCATGTTTAACAGCTAACAAAGTTACTCATCTACAGGGGTCTAAAAGTAGAAAAAGAGACCTTTAAGACACTTTATTATAACTAAAGGTCCTGTGGTAGCACATTTTACAGATATTTGTATTAAAAAAATACTCTGGTAAAAATAGAAGTACTGATTTAACTTCTTTACTCAAGTAAAAGTATCAAAGTATAGGCTTGGGAATTTTCTTAAAGTATAAAATTAAAAGTAGCCATGCCTTTAGTTCTTTATAAGCCATTGTCTACATTTTATTTGGATGTCGGAAAAATAGGCCTTCTTTTGACATGAACATTTGCATGTTGCACATTTAGCTGTTAAAGTTGTGTAAAAATGCAAAACAAAAATAAGTTAAAACATATTTTTTATCATGGTTGTTGATATAGAGAGAGGTGGTGATGGAGCAGTGGACAAGACACTTGCTTTTGATTCCCACTGTTACACATCCACCAAATAAGTTGTTATGTGTCATACTGTACAAAAAAGTTGCATGTTGCACATCTGTAAAATAAATTAAAATGTGTTTTTTTGTTCAAATAAGTTGTTATGGGTCCTACTTTACTATCCGTATAGATCCGCCACCAGTTTGATTGGCGTGTGTGTGTGTGTGGGGGGGTCTCAATATATTTTCCTGCTTTTTTGTCCTTAGCCAATCACATGCCTGTTTTATATGAATAGGTTATTTTCATTGCCATTAAAGTGCAATTACTGAACATAAACACGAGCAAATCAACTCTACATTTTTTATAATATATAATACATGTTTCTTTAAAATCAAACTTTATTCTTTTATTTTTATTCATTCATGCTTTTAGAAGGATTTAAATAAAATACAATCCCGTTTATTTGAATGTATTTTCTACACATTAGTTAGGTGTCAGGATTTGTGTACAAATGCAAGACGTCCTTACATTTTGGTGTTCAGTGGGGAAATTACACGGAAATAAGCAGATGAACGTGCTGTTTGTATGGTTTAGCTTAAACTAGGTTTTGTCATCGCTTGCACAGGAGTGCATATGGCAAAAAAACTCGGACAGTGTGTGAAATGACCATTAATAGTGTTCAAATAGACAATACTGTGACACTTACTTCAGGTTGGATCTTTAATTCCTGTACGCTGAGATGTCAGCTCGTTTACTGAACAAAGCATGCATCGCATTATGAAACTATTCTTTTTGACCTCTTGGAGTGAAAACATAGACCGAACTTGAAGCCGCCATGCATGATCTGCCTCCGATATCTCGCACAATGCACACGCGCCCTCATCTGCTTCTCCTGTCATCTACGCGCGGTCGCGCGTGCTAAAGGGTGACCGCGTGGTCGCGCGCGCTACAGGGTGACGCAGCCTGTCTCGCGAAACTTTCGAACACGCCCTATAAACTTTTTAAAAAATATATATTCATTAATTATTACCATTTGAAAGTAGCGCAGTAACCCCGCCGAATGTAGCGAAGTAAAAGTACAGTTTTTTCACTAGAAATGTACTTGAGTAAGAGTAAAAAGTACCCATCATTAAATTTACTCTAAAAGTACTAGTTACCCAAAAAATTTACTCAAGTACATGTAACGAAGTAAATGTAATTCGTTACTACCCACCTCTGCACTGCAGTGATATATTAGCTAGTCCTCTGAGCACAGCTAACTGCATCTTTTATTGAGAAATGTTTTGCAATCCGATTCAGATTGTTTGTATGCTTATCTGACTTTTAAAACCAGTTTTAGTATTAGTTTATCTGTTTTTGACACACTGATAACAAAATCATAGAATTTAAAGCACTCTTTTATTTAAAAGAGTTTGTTAGGGATAAATCCTTTTATCACCTACTTAACGATTATGTCATAGAGCTAGCTGGAGAGAAAACTGGAGGCGGCTGCCAAAAAGAAAAGCAGATGTCGTGTTGTTGTATTACAGGCTTCAATTTTACATTTAATTCCATTGCTACTGCCAGCCAAAAAAACCAACAACAACAATGATAGACATGGTTTAAAGTGCTCATATTATGCCTGCTTTTCGACAAGTTAAATAGGTGTATGATTTCCATAAAACATGTTTCAGAAGTTGTTTGCTCGAAATAGTTTGTAGGAAAAGATTGTTACTCTAATCTAGTAGCCAATGTTTCAATGCCTTGTGAAGCCCCCGCCGTGGCAACCGCCCGATCAGCGCAACGTTGTAAAGCCGAACACACCTCGATGGATGCCATGATTTTCCTATTAACTTTTAGTAAAATGAAAATACAGTCCCCACAATTCAATGGGTTATCATCTCATCTTTAAACATCAAATGTCAAGCGAGACCAGAGAGCCATACGAGCATTACATCTTGACTGAGAACACGTGAGAGGACACATGACACAGCTGACGTTAATCGCTAACATGATAGCAAAAGACTTAAGGCTACTTAATATTATGAAGCTTGTGCTTTGACTGCTTAATATTATGAAGCTTGTGCTTTGATTGGACGTGTTTAAAAGCATGCTGATGATGCGCATCCACAAAAGGAGTTAAACTTTCTCTCCAGTACATAACTTAGTTTAAGTCTTGCATTTTGTGCAGATGCACGTTGTATAATACATACGATACACTAAGCTCACGGTTCGATCTGTATCTCGATGCTTGGCCCACGATACGATACACATCACGATTTTTGGGGGGAAGCAAATTAAAACAATTTAACTGTAATATAAATTTCAGACTAATTTTCATAATATTAACAGTTTCAGTAACTTTTTTGATGTACATAAAACTTAATAAAGAATTTTAACATTTTAAGGCTTAACTGAACCTTCTAAGGGACTTAGCAGGGCCATTGTTAGATATAAAGCTCTACTGGGGCACATGCCCCCTATTTTTTTTCTGACTTTTTTGAAAGCCTAACACTTTTATACACTTTTAACGTATTCCTACATTTATTTAAAAATATTTAAGTATCATGTTCATTATACTTAACATGAACATTGTTAACATGTTTGGATGCATGAATGGCATAAAAGGTTTGGAAATAATGACAGCAGAGAACATATTTTTTTGCACATTTGCATTTTACATTATACAATGATAACAATGACTAATAACTTATTTTTACAAGAATATTTTACAATGGCACTATTTTAAGAAACCAGTAATTTTATGACTGCTACACTTAAATAATCTCAGTCATAGTTACTGCCAACTGTGTCCTACAGCTAGTTAACTAAATATTAATTTCATATCTGAAAATCAGACACGTCAGTTTGTGTTGAAAAGTGGTGGGGACAAAAGATCACATGAAAAAACAGTACAGCAGGACGGGAAAAATATTGAATAACGGCGCATCAAAAATGGGCGTAGCGTAGGCCGGTCAAAAACACAAAAATACTCAGCATAAAACCCTCAACAATGTCGACTGCACATGTAACAGTCCCTGCAACACCAGCTCAACCGAACAGTGCCAAAGCACCATACTGTAGAAGTCAATGATTACAATGAAATTCATTATATATGTAAAAGAAAACACACTATAAACACAATGCAACATATGTAACCCTGGACCACAAAACCAGTCGTACACTGCATAAAATGATTTTCAAGAAAAAAAATTCTTAGTACCGTATTTTTGTCTTGTTTTCAGTCAAAATATCTAAAAATTCTTAAAGGTGCCCTTCCTCTGTCGTTATTATTGCTTTATTCTGTTTTCCGAGTTCTACTCATGACGTTTGCATGGTTTTTACATCCAAAAACATAAAAAGCAATAAGTAATAGGCCATTTTGTACCCTGATTTTGAGGCTGGTTAGAGAAATGATCCGTTTTAATGGGCGGGCTGCATTGACGACTTGGAAGTAAACGCCCACTGCTATGATTGGATAACAGTTTTTCGTTCAAACTAACTTTCAATTTAATTTCATGTGTAATCAGTTTAATGTTAAGTGAGTGTCTTAAGACACAGTTTCTTTCTTACACACGCATATTTTATCATAAACCCTTTTGACACACACACGCGTGTCTTTTATCGTAAACCCACGCACAAAAACACACACACACACGTGTCTTTTATCGTAAACCCTTTCGATGCGCGTGTAGCAGCACACGCACGTCTTTTACATAAACCCTTCGATGCACGTGTTACGATTCCTGTTATGCAACTGTTATGATTCCCTCGTTTAATAGGAATGATGTCTCTCTACAAAAACAATGGCCCGAATACGGTACGGTTGACGTTTAGCCATCCTTGCTGTAACTTGTTATGAAAACTCAACTACACGTAATATGTGGGCGCGGTCTCAAGTTGAAGAGCTCATGAATAGTAATCACCTCGATCAGTTCCACGTCACACTGATAAGCTTTTCAAACTGACCTGATTTCTCTGCTTATTTTTTTCCAGTGGCTAGAGCTGACAGAGGAGGTGGAAGTTAATTTTCACATTCACGACACAACACATATGGACCTAACACATATAAAAAAAATACAAGTAAAAACTGTTTTATGTGGAAGGGCCTCTTTAAATTAAGATGTTTTTTTTTATGAGCAAAATGACGTAAGAAAATAAGTCTAGTTTTTAGACCAAAAATACCAAATGTAAGTGATTTTGTGCATAAACAAGCAAAAAAATCTGCCAATGGGGTAGGGGTGGGCAATATCTCGATATCAAAACTATATCGATATATATATATATATATATATATATATATATATATATATATATATATATATATATATATGCTGTGCTCGCCCCCCGCCTGTTTTCGTTCCCCCTCCCCTCGTGTTATGTCTCATTTAACATGGCGGCGCCCGTCACGGAATCAACACTGGCCACCACGAATAGACCTTCCATGATTCCCATTTACATGTATATTTTACTATTTAAAACGGCTTAAATTCATTGTTGCGAGTGCTCAGCGCGCCCCTCTCTCTCTCTCTCGTTGCGTGAAGCGCTTTCGACAGCGCGCGTCTCTCTCTCGTGACAGTGAAAAGGTGGCAGTGCTTTAATGTTCGTTTCTCCGTATACTTTCTTTTTCACGTAAATGTCATCAGTCACGGATGTTACTGACAGAGAAGACGACTTATTTAGTTTATCATGACTAAACAAAGGTTAGCAGTACTTCACACACACACACACATGTTTTCTTGATGTGAGAGCTTTCTCTCTCCCTATGATGCGGTGTGCAAGCGCACGTGTTCTGTAGTTTTCTGTGTAACAACAACCGTGTTTTCTCTCATATTTAACCAATTTTTAAAACGCCTAAAACCTATGTTATTCCAGGATAAATACCCTTATCTCCTGAGGGTTTTCAGAAAAAATACTAAGATTGTCAACGTCTACCAAAAACTTAATATCTGAAGTTGAGTTGTTTTATTTTTGAATAAAAAGAAGACAGTATGTATTTTCTTATTTTATAGTTAAAGTATAATTTTTGTATATATATTTTTTAAATGTTGCAGAAGCACTTTGTTCCTACGTGAACTACCTCTTTGCACTTCAATAAAAAAAGCCCTTGTGGATTTTGACATATTTTTTTTGCAGTTGTTTTTTGGGGAGGGTATTTTTCACGCAAAGCCATCGAGATATCTATAGTCCATATATATATATATATATATATATATATATATATATATATATATATAGGGGTGTGCCGGTTTCAGAATTGGTGATGACGGTTATGACGTGAGTCAAATGTGACGGTTCATAACATAACCGTCTGTGGGGGGCGTTTTGCTCATTTAAATGCTTGTGGATTGACGCGAAAGTGTCATTTTACCATAAAATCATGAATGTGATTCCAAGTGTGTTTTAAACAGTAATGACTTTAAGCAATTTAACAGAAAGCAATGAAATATTTAAAAACACACTGTTGACAGAAGACTGCGCTGTCACTCTCTGCTCAGCATAAATGAATCCTCTCTCATATTTTGATAATCTTCAGAGAAACAGATTTAATTGTGTCTATATCTGTCATTACATGGACCAGAATGTGGGTTAAAAAGCGTCTTGAACAGGTTTTGCTCATAAATGCATGTAATGTAAAGTAATATGAACTTGAGATTTTTATACTGTTATTAAACTGCACAGTATGCGCAGCAAACGCAGCCGACAATGGCCACGCGCGGCAAATGCTCTCCACATACAGTACGCGCTCTTCAGTGCTCACACTTGCGAAGTAAACCGGCGTTTGAATAAACAAGACACTGATTAGCTACTTACTCTACGTTTATTTAAAATTAACAGCAAGAGAAGCAGTGAATGTGCTTTCAGGAGAGTAGTAGATTAGCATGGAGGATTTGAACTTGAAAAGAGGAGTGTACTGACGCCTTTCCGCGGTTAAAACAACATTCCTTCTTATGGTCATTCATGTTTATTTGATGCTATAAATTAACTAGAAGGAAGAGATGATTTGAAAGGTGAGACTTTGTTTAATACGTTTAATCTCAAAAGTAACCGAAAAGTAACCTGGTCTGTCCTGTATGTCAGCGCGTTGTCAGTGTCTGCTCCGCTCTGTATTTTTCACTGCGTGAGAACATGGTGGGGCGTATAACACAGACTGTTAACAATTGTTTTAAATCGTATTTAAAAATTCTTTATGATAAAAAATGTTTTTTAAATATTTTAATAACACGGTTTTGCCGGTTATAGAGTTCTAATGACGGTGTTCAACTATAACCGTCGGTCTCACGGTTATATAATGACCGTCACAGCCCTAAATATATATATATATATATCAATGTATGTATGGATGTATGTATGGATGTATGGATGTATGTATGTATGGATGGATGTATGTATGGATGTATGTATGGATGGCGCCGTTGTTTGTGGCATGCCGTCTGTTGTCCTCCTTCTCACTTTTTAAATCTGTGATTTTATGTTTGTTTTTATGTTTGTCATTATTGACCTTGGACTGCAATACAGATGTGGCCTTTAAAAATGCGCGTCTCTGAAAGCAGAATGCCGCGAGCACTTCCGAAATTCTGCGAGATCCCGCAGAAGGGTGATTCGGTGGGGGACGCAGGAAATAAAAAACCTGTAGAGGGCAGTCGTGTTTCAAGTAGGGCATACTGACGACAATGTGTGCTCGACTTTATGCTTTAAGCATACTATATGATATCGAAGTAACATGACAGGGATTCTTGTTGCATTGGCAGTACTTTGATGTCACATGCAAGCTTTTTGACAAACATTTGGTTGGCGAAGTTTTCTTTTGCCAGTTACATAAACAGTCAAATATTCTTCATAAAAATCTGACTTAAACGCGGATCATTCGTCTTATTTTTTTTGTGTACACTTACAGTAGAAGAGACGTGATGATAACGGAGTCTTATAACAAAATAATTCGCAAAGACCTTTGAAGAAACCGAGAGCATTTGCGCAATATCATTAACTAGTTTATCTAATTGTACATTTAGTTTATCTTTGCATCTGAACGTTTTTAATAGCTGGAACATGGTTGTAATGCGCTTTTCCGCATTATTGTACTTTTTATATTATCATGTTTTCCTTTACATGGTATGAAACTCGATATAAAGTGTGCAATGATGTTGAATAAATTTCTATAATGTGTTATATTTTGCAGTAAGTAAATAAAATCATGTTGTAAGTGTAAATATTCAATTCGAGGAGTTTCTGAGGTGTTTGTCATCGGCAAAAGGCGCAGTTTCTCTGTTGCTGATTAAAACCCGTTGGCTATATGGGATTTTTTAAAATTAACATTTGTTCTACTTATTATTTTATTTATTTGCCTACATTTACTCAAATAATATCAATGTAAAAATAGTAAGTAAATCATAGTTCAAGTTAGGCGTAAAACGTACATTTTTTTAAAGTTGTTGTTAAATACAAATAATATTAATTTGAAGAAAGCAATTATTACAGGTTTAAAAACTTAAATATATAATTCTGAAATTATCAAATATATTGATTAAAATAATCTGTAAATTAAATACTTATATTATTAAGGCGTATACATCAAATAAAATATGTACATTTTAAACAAAATATCTATTTCTAGTCATTAATTTTGGTTTGTCTAACTAAAAAAAACACATAACTGACATTAAAAGATTTTATTAAGTTACTTTAATCATTTATTTTAGATAGCCTACATTTACAAAGCCACTGAATCATTTTTTACAGTGTATACATTGTGAGCTTACGGTATTATTAAATGCATATAAATAAAATATGTAAAACTAAATAAAAGAGATGTCATACACGGACTCCATGAAAGCATACGTTTTCTTGTTCGGTCCACGTGGGTTAAACGGTCACATAGCCTATTCTCCATAAAAATCCGACTAAAATGCGGATCACTTGATTCATTTTTTCTGTGCAATTAGAAGAGACGTGATGTATAACTGAGTCTTATAACAAACCTCTATTCGCGTAGACCTTGAAGAGACCGAGAGCATTTGCGCAATATCATTAACTAGTTTATCTAATTGTACATTTAGTTCATTTTTGCATCTGAACGTTTTTAATAGCTTGGACATGGTTGTAATGCGCTTTTCTGCATTACTGTACTTTTTATATTATCATGTTTTCCTTTACATGGTATGAAACTCGATATAAAGTGTGCAATGGTGTTGAATAAATTTGTATAATGAGTTATATTTTGTAGTAAGTAAATTAAATCATATTGTGAGTGTAATAATTCATAAATTCGAGGAGTTTCTGAGGTGTTTTTCATCGGCAAAAGGCGCAGTTTCTCTGTTGCTGATTTAAACCTGTTGGCTATATGGGATTTTTTAAAATTAACATTTGTTCTACTTATTATTAATTTATTTTTTTGCCTACATTTACTCAAATAATATCAATGTAAAAATAGTAAGTACATCATAGTTCAAGTTAGGCGTAAAACGTACATTTTTTTAAGTTGATGTTAAATGCAAATAATATTAATTTGAAGAAAGCAATTATTACAGTTTCAAAAACTTAAATATATAATTCTGACCTTATCAAATATATTGATTAAAATAATCTGTAAATTAAATACTTATATTATTAAGGCGTATACATCAAATAAAATATGTACATTTTAAACAAAATATCTATTTCTAGTCATTTATTTGGGTTTGTCTAACTAAAAAAAAAAAAACACATAACTGACATTAAGTTAATTTAATCATTTATTTTAGATAGCCTACATTTACAAAGCTACTGAATTATTTTTACAGTGTATACATTATGATCTTACGGTATTATTAAATGCATATAAATAAAAATATGTAAAACTAAATAAAGGAGATGTCATACACGGACTCCATGAAAGCATACGTTTCTTGTTCGGTCCACGTGGGGTTAAACGGTCACAAAGCCTATTCTCCATAAAAATCCGACTTAAATGCGCATCATTTGATTCATTTTTTCTGTGCAATTAGAAGAGACGACTTGGAAGTAAACGCCCACTGCTATGATTGGATAACAGTTTTTCGTTCAAACTAACTTTCAATTTAATTTCATGTGTAATCAGTTTAATGTTAAGTGAGTGTCTTAAGACACAGTTTCTTTCTTACACACGCATATTTTATCATAAACCCTTTTGACACACACACGCGTGTCTTTTATCGTAAACCCACGCACAAAAACACACACACACACGTGTCTTTTATCGTAAACCCTTTCGATGCGCGTGTAGCAGCACACGCACGTCTTTTACATAAATCCTTCGATGCACGTGTTACGATTCCTGTTATGCAACTGTTATGATTCCCTCGTTTAATAGGAATGATGTCTCTCTACAAAAACAATGGCCCGAATACGGTACGGTTGACGTTTAGCCATCCTTGCTGTAACTTGTTATGAAAACTCAACTACACGTAATATGTGGGCGCGGTCTCAAGTTGAAGAGCTCATGAATAGTAATCACCTCGATCAGTTCCACGTCACACTGATAAGCTTTTCAAACTGACCTGATTTCTCTGCTTATTTTTTTCCAGTGGCTAGAGCTGACAGAGGAGGTGGAAGTTAATTTTCACATTCACGACACAACACATATGGACCTAACACATATAAAAAAAATACAAGTAAAAACTGTTTTATGTGGAAGGGCCTCTTTAAATTAAGATGTTTTTTTTTATGAGCAAAATGACGTAAGAAAATAAGTCTAGTTTTTAGACCAAAAATACCAAATGTAAGTGATTTTGTGCATAAACAAGCAAAAAAATCTGCCAATGGGGTAGGGGTGGGCAATATCTCGATATCAAAACTATATCGATATAGATATATAGATATATATATATATATATATATATATATATATATATATATATATATATATATATATATATATATATATGCTGTGCTCGCCCCCCGCCTGTTTTCGTTCCCCCTCCCCTCGTGTTATGTCTCATTTAACATGGCGGCGCCCGTCACGGAATCAACACTGGCCACCACGAATAGACCTTCCATGATTCCCATTTACATGTATATTTTACTATTTAAAACGGCTTAAATTCATTGTTGCGAGTGCTCAGCGCGCCCCTCTCTCTCTCTCTCGTTGCGTGAAGCGCTTTCGACAGCGCGCGTCTCTCTCTCGTGACAGTGAAAAGGTGGCAGTGCTTTAATGTTCGTTTCTCCGTATACTTTCTTTTTCACGTAAATGTCATCAGTCACGGATGTTACTGACAGAGAAGACGACTTATTTAGTTTATCATGACTAAACAAAGGTTAGCAGTACTTCACACACACACACACATGTTTTCTTGATGTGAGAGCTTTCTCTCTCCCTATGATGCGGTGTGCAAGCGCACGTGTTCTGTAGTTTTCTGTGTAACAACAACCGTGTTTTCTCTCATATTTAACCAATTTTTAAAACGCCTAAAACCTATGTTATTCCAGGATAAATACCCTTATCTCCTGAGGGTTTTCAGAAAAAATACTAAGATTGTCAACGTCTACCAAAAACTTAATATCTGAAGTTGAGTTGTTTTATTTTTGAATAAAAAGAAGACAGTATGTATTTTCTTATTTTATAGTTAAAGTATAATTTTTGTATATATATTTTTTAAATGTTGCAGAAGCACTTTGTTCCTACGTGAACTACCTCTTTGCACTTCAATAAAAAAAGCCCTTGTGGATTTTGACATATTTTTTTTGCAGTTGTTTTTTGGGGAGGGTATTTTTCACGCAAAGCCATCGAGATATCTATAGTCCATATATATATATATATATATATATATATATATATATATATATATATATATATATATAGGGGTGTGCCGGTTTCAGAATTGGTGATGACGGTTATGACGTGAGTCAAATGTGACGGTTCATAACATAACCGTCTGTGGGGGGCGTTTTGCTCATTTAAATGCTTGTGGATTGACGCGAAAGTGTCATTTTACCATAAAATCATGAATGTGATTCCAAGTGTGTTTTAAACAGTAATGACTTTAAGCAATTTAACAGAAAGCAATGAAATATTTAAAAACACACTGTTGACAGAAGACTGCGCTGTCACTCTCTGCTCAGCATAAATGAATCCTCTCTCATATTTTGATAATCTTCAGAGAAACAGATTTAATTGTGTCTATATCTGTCATTACATGGACCAGAATGTGGGTTAAAAAGCGTCTTGAACAGGTTTTGCTCATAAATGCATGTAATGTAAAGTAATATGAACTTGAGATTTTTATACTGTTATTAAACTGCACAGTATGCGCAGCAAACGCAGCCGACAATGGCCACGCGCGGCAAATGCTCTCCACATACAGTACGCGCTCTTCAGTGCTCACACTTGCGAAGTAAACCGGCGTTTGAATAAACAAGACACTGATTAGCTACTTACTCTACGTTTATTTAAAATTAACAGCAAGAGAAGCAGTGAATGTGCTTTCAGGAGAGTAGTAGATTAGCATGGAGGATTTGAACTTGAAAAGAGGAGTGTACTGACGCCTTTCCGCGGTTAAAACAACATTCCTTCTTATGGTCATTCATGTTTATTTGATGCTATAAATTAACTAGAAGGAAGAGATGATTTGAAAGGTGAGACTTTGTTTAATACGTTTAATCTCAAAAGTAACCGAAAAGTAACCTGGTCTGTCCTGTATGTCAGCGCGTTGTCAGTGTCTGCTCCGCTCTGTATTTTTCACTGCGTGAGAACATGGTGGGGCGTATAACACAGACTGTTAACAATTGTTTTAAATCGTATTTAAAAATTCTTTATGATAAAAAATGTTTTTTAAATATTTTAATAACACGGTTTTGCCGGTTATAGAGTTCTAATGACGGTGTTCAACTATAACCGTCGGTCTCACGGTTATATAATGACCGTCACAGCCCTAAATATATATATATATATATCAATGTATGTATGGATGTATGTATGGATGTATGGATGTATGTATGTATGGATGGATGTATGTATGGATGTATGTATGGATGGCGCCGTTGTTTGTGGCATGCCGTCTGTTGTCCTCCTTCTCACTTTTTAAATCTGTGATTTTATGTTTGTTTTTATGTTTGTCATTATTGACCTTGGACTGCAATACAGATGTGGCCTTTAAAAATGCGCGTCTCTGAAAGCAGAATGCCGCGAGCACTTCCGAAATTCTGCGAGATCCCGCAGAAGGGTGATTCGGTGGGGGACGCAGGAAATAAAAAACCTGTAGAGGGCAGTCGTGTTTCAAGTAGGGCATACTGACGACAATGTGTGCTCGACTTTATGCTTTAAGCATACTATATGATATCGAAGTAACATGACAGGGATTCTTGTTGCATTGGCAGTACTTTGATGTCACATGCAAGCTTTTTGACAAACATTTGGTTGGCGAAGTTTTCTTTTGCCAGTTACATAAACAGTCAAATATTCTTCATAAAAATCTGACTTAAACGCGGATCATTCGTCTTATTTTTTTTGTGTACACTTACAGTAGAAGAGACGTGATGATAACGGAGTCTTATAACAAAATAATTCGCAAAGACCTTTGAAGAAACCGAGAGCATTTGCGCAATATCATTAACTAGTTTATCTAATTGTACATTTAGTTTATCTTTGCATCTGAACGTTTTTAATAGCTGGAACATGGTTGTAATGCGCTTTTCCGCATTATTGTACTTTTTATATTATCATGTTTTCCTTTACATGGTATGAAACTCGATATAAAGTGTGCAATGATGTTGAATAAATTTCTATAATGTGTTATATTTTGCAGTAAGTAAATAAAATCATGTTGTAAGTGTAAATATTCAATTCGAGGAGTTTCTGAGGTGTTTGTCATCGGCAAAAGGCGCAGTTTCTCTGTTGCTGATTAAAACCCGTTGGCTATATGGGATTTTTTAAAATTAACATTTGTTCTACTTATTATTTTATTTATTTGCCTACATTTACTCAAATAATATCAATGTAAAAATAGTAAGTAAATCATAGTTCAAGTTAGGCGTAAAACGTACATTTTTTTAAAGTTGTTGTTAAATACAAATAATATTAATTTGAAGAAAGCAATTATTACAGGTTTAAAAACTTAAATATATAATTCTGAAATTATCAAATATATTGATTAAAATAATCTGTAAATTAAATACTTATATTATTAAGGCGTATACATCAAATAAAATATGTACATTTTAAACAAAATATCTATTTCTAGTCATTAATTTTGGTTTGTCTAACTAAAAAAAACACATAACTGACATTAAAAGATTTTATTAAGTTACTTTAATCATTTATTTTAGATAGCCTACATTTACAAAGCCACTGAATCATTTTTTACAGTGTATACATTGTGAGCTTACGGTATTATTAAATGCATATAAATAAAATATGTAAAACTAAATAAAAGAGATGTCATACACGGACTCCATGAAAGCATACGTTTTCTTGTTCGGTCCACGTGGGTTAAACGGTCACATAGCCTATTCTCCATAAAAATCCGACTAAAATGCGGATCACTTGATTCATTTTTTCTGTGCAATTAGAAGAGACGTGATGTATAACTGAGTCTTATAACAAACCTCTATTCGCGTAGACCTTGAAGAGACCGAGAGCATTTGCGCAATATCATTAACTAGTTTATCTAATTGTACATTTAGTTCATTTTTGCATCTGAACGTTTTTAATAGCTTGGACATGGTTGTAATGCGCTTTTCTGCATTACTGTACTTTTTATATTATCATGTTTTCCTTTACATGGTATGAAACTCGATATAAAGTGTGCAATGGTGTTGAATAAATTTGTATAATGAGTTATATTTTGTAGTAAGTAAATTAAATCATATTGTGAGTGTAATAATTCATAAATTCGAGGAGTTTCTGAGGTGTTTTTCATCGGCAAAAGGCGCAGTTTCTCTGTTGCTGATTTAAACCTGTTGGCTATATGGGATTTTTTAAAATTAACATTTGTTCTACTTATTATTAATTTATTTTTTTGCCTACATTTACTCAAATAATATCAATGTAAAAATAGTAAGTACATCATAGTTCAAGTTAGGCGTAAAACGTACATTTTTTTAAGTTGATGTTAAATGCAAATAATATTAATTTGAAGAAAGCAATTATTACAGTTTCAAAAACTTAAATATATAATTCTGACCTTATCAAATATATTGATTAAAATAATCTGTAAATTAAATACTTATATTATTAAGGCGTATACATCAAATAAAATATGTACATTTTAAACAAAATATCTATTTCTAGTCATTTATTTGGGTTTGTCTAACTAAAAAAAAAAAAACACATAACTGACATTAAGTTAATTTAATCATTTATTTTAGATAGCCTACATTTACAAAGCTACTGAATTATTTTTACAGTGTATACATTATGATCTTACGGTATTATTAAATGCATATAAATAAAAATATGTAAAACTAAATAAAGGAGATGTCATACACGGACTCCATGAAAGCATACGTTTCTTGTTCGGTCCACGTGGGGTTAAACGGTCACAAAGCCTATTCTCCATAAAAATCCGACTTAAATGCGCATCATTTGATTCATTTTTTCTGTGCAATTAGAAGAGACGTGATGTATAACGGAGTCTTATAACAAACCTCTAATTCGCGTAGACCTTGAAGAGACCGAGAGCATTTGCGCAATATCATTAACTAATTTATCTAATTTTACATTTTTTGTGATTTGTGAATTCATGTTCTGCTTGCCCCAATTCCAAATATTCTGTTGTATTATTATTCCCATTTTTGGTTAAACCGAGTATAACTCCCAAGCTGAACACCTACAAAACTAACGGTTTTGTCCAGTCTTAACAGTGTATGATATTCAGCTTGTCTTAATTTAATTATTTTATTCCGCCGAATGGAAAAAAATCCATAGGCTATCTGAATGAATGGGATTCAGGAATTAAGTACAATAGTCTATACGTGCGTTAGTGAGACCTGTCGGCAGATCACGTTTGCCAAAACATGAAAAGAAACGCGTTTTCAAAACATATTGCGAGCAAACACGTCTTCATCCGGACGGAATTACATTTCTCAGATGACCTCTGAGTTCGGCGTGAAACAGTAGGTAAAATGCTCTGAAATTTACAGATTACAGAGGTCGTCAGAGAAAACACAGACATGGCCGATTCAGACGGGATTAAAAACACAGTGGACCTCTGAGAAGCATGATTTTCTCAAAAAGATTTTTGTCGAGGGTGCCCGCAAGCACGAGTTTGAAGCCTATGAATGAAAACGTTATTATTCGCTTTGCGTCAAACCCTGTTGCTGAAGGAGACGGACCGGAGCTCCGGCAAGGTGTGTTGTGGACCCGAGGAGGCGGAGCTGCGCTCCGGTGCGCTCCGGCCCAATTTAACCTATTACTTCCACTAACTGAGGTATCCTTCCTCCTTTGCTGTCTGCCTGGTATGATTTTATTGGTCATCTAGGAATAATTTTCACTTTATCTTACTTAATGGGGCGCAGATCAAACCCGTTGGCCTGTGACATCCCACTACCGCGAGATCTATTCAAAAGCATACTGTAGGCCTACTGTCTCGCGGTGCCAAGACGTCACATGCCGTCAAACGAGCGCTGAGCATTGAGCCAAATAAGACACGCGTCAGAAAATTACCGAGGTCCAGGCGGCCATGCCCTTTTTTGCCTCAAAATGCAGACAAATAATGTTTTTAGTAAGGCATGTTTGTTAAAACTAGTTATATTTCCTAGTTAAACTAAGTCCTGGCTTAAGCTTATAAAGACCCCGCAAAAACCCTGCTACAGCTCCTGAGGGGGTGCTCTCACTATTCACATGTAAATAAAATGGTTAGAAACCGGTTTTTCTGGTTCTCATTGCAGGACTGTGCGGGGGGAGGGCATTCCGTTTCCATGTGGAGACATTTAACAAACACATTTGATATACACCAAGTTCCAGATTACAACACCAAAAACACATCACGTTTGATAGCAGTGCATGTAGGCCCTACTTATTTGAGTATATTGATAGAGTAAGTATTATGTTGGACACTATTTTGGATATCAAATTGTCCTTTTCTCCAGACAAATAAAACACTGATGTGCATGTCTATAGATCTTATCTAAAGAGTCATTGCTATCATTTTCACTTTTGTGTTGGGTTAATTCCCTGACCAGACCTCTGTCATTTTCTTACGCTCGTCTTATAATTTGACTCAACGCTCAGCGCTCGTGTGGCTTCTTGCTGCGCAGCGCAGACCAATCGGCATGTGACGTCTAGCTATAAGCAGAGGTGGGACAAAGTCATTGTTATGCAAGTCACAAGTAAGTCTTTGCCCTCGAGTCCCGAGTCAAGTCATGTCAAAGATGAGGCAAGTCCCAAGTCGAGTCAAAAGTCAAAGCCAACAAGTCTCAAGTCGAGTCCAAAGTCCTACCATTTTAGTCAAGTCCTCTTACAACAGAAATAAAATGCATGCTGTGGACAGGTGGAGGGAGGCCCCTATACTGCATTGCATTTTCAAAAGATCAAATATGCCATGATGCCACCATGGCTGAAAACTCGCTCCACTGTAGCACTATAAGCAGGCACTGCCAAGGCTACTTGAAAGAGTGAAGGAAGAGTGCCCAGAACAAAATGGCATTCTGTCCTTCTGCCATGTCAATGTAGTGACTTAGCTGCAGTGGTAAAGATCTCTTGGTGATGTCAAAGTACCGCGAGAGCGATTCCAGTTATCACGTGGATAAATCCGCTTTGAATCGCTCTCGCGGTACTTTGCTGTCACTCGCCTGTGGGTTTTGTAGCGCCACACCACTCTGCTCCCCAGTCACTTTCGCGCCGCTATAGTGATTTCATATGCCGATCGGTTCGCGCAGTTCGGCAGAAAGTCAAACACACCAAATATATAGCCTAATATGTATATGCATTTCAACCCGCTAAAGTAGCAAGTGTAGCATGCTAATGGTCAGTGCTTCACTATTACTAAAAGTTTGAAATGTCACAAAACCATGCTGTTACGCATCCTCACGCTATTTTTAGCGGGTATACGGAAATCCTTTACAATTCCTAGTAGACTACACCACTGCTGAGCTGTACTGGTACGGTCCCAACATCCAAACCAACGTGGGACTGCAGTGATTGGATGTCGTGCAGGCAGCGCGCGTGCTCTCTGCATGCAGGTGGTGCACATTTTTTCATAGATGCAGACACACTGAGACCGGCGCGGCCGTGTGCATTTTTTGTGTAATGGGTAGGTTGCTTCACTGCTGATTCTTGCCATACCTCCGTTCAGTGGTGTAGTCTAGATTTTTGTAGTGAGCATACTGTGATTTTTCCCTCTCACCCTTATGCTCACTCGTCCTAGCCCATAAGCACCACCACACTCACAGATGCATACAGTATAGATATTCATGTAACTAAGAGCATTCTGAAAGTGTACTCATAAACACATAAACTGAATGTGTTATCAACATGTCAGTTTATTATAAGAAAAAAAAGACTTTAACAGCCATTGGGTTTACAGCTGGGGAAACTGGATTGATTTTTAGACTGGTTTAGTGTTAATCAACATCTAACCCAGGGCCAAAAGTTACTCAACTGTTAATTAAAATTAAATAAACTGTTTACAATCTTCAATCCTTGGCAAACACTTGGATTGAAGGAGAAAAATATCCACTCTTTCAATAGCTATTATCTGACAACTATTGATAACATTACCATGTTTAATTTAATGATGTAAATGTTTTTAATTACCATAATACACATTTAAGATGACCATGAAGTTACTCTCATTTGCATAGTCATTGATATAAAAGCTTTTTTGCATATAATATAAGCATTGTTTAAAAATGAAAATAGGCTTTTACTTAATTATTATTACAAGACCATAATGTAGCATATTAGACACCCAATCAAAGTGAAGAAAATGATCTTTAATTTGCAAGTCTGAACTGAACATCAACGCAGACATGAATTTCCTCACAGAAGTTTAAGATCATATACATCTTGAACGTAGAAATAAATTAACACAGAGAAGGAAAGTTTAACACTGTGAAGCACAAGCAAACATACTGAAAGCTAAAACCATCAGGATATAATTACGGGCTTATTCTATTGTATTTGGAGCCTTACCTCCAGATAAAGTAATAAACTGGACTTATTATTTAAATGTTGTTTACTCACATGTGCGTTGTAAACTCTATGGATTTTATGTTGTGCACTGCTCCACTCGTCGTTCTCTTCTCCACATGGACTGTTTGTTTACAGTGTCGAGTGAGCAGCTACACTGCAGGTTCGACTTCATTTGGCGCTAAGCAGACCTCATGGTGATGTCAAAGTACCGCGAGAGCGATTCAAAGCAGATTTCTCCATGTGATAACTGGAGTCTCTCTCGCGGTACTTTGCTGTCACTCACTTGTGGCGAAACACCAGTCTGCTCCCCAGTCACTTTCGCGTCACTATAGTAATTTGATTTCATAGAAATTCATACGCCGATCGGATCGCGCAGTTCGGCAGGAAGTATATTGCCTAATATGTATTTCAACCCGCTAAGGTAGCAAGTGTGGCATTCTAATGGTCAGTGCTTCACATCTATATTATGACTTAAAGTTTAAAAATGTCACAAAACCATGCTGTTACGCATCCTCGCGCTATTTTTAGTAGGTATACGGAAATCCTTGACAATTTCTAGTGGGTATACGGCGTATACCTGCGTATCACGTAGACTACACCACTGCCTCCGTTGCCTAAATGCGCACGCATACGGTGCCATGTCAACATGGTGTACAAACAGTTAAAGGGTCTATTAAGTAAGATAAAGTCAAAATGAAACCGAGATGACAAATAAAATCAAACCAGGCAGACAGAGGTGCAACACAGAGGTCAGATGCGCAGTTAGTGGAAGTGCAAGAGAGATGTAAGTAATCAAACGCTGACTATTATACAGCAGTTTATTGACGAGAAATATGAAACCGTAGTGACTGTCAAGGTGACAGGACAAGAAACATTAATGCCGCTGAGCACTTGGGTGTCCAAATTTAATGCGCTGCTTTCTCTCCCTCCAGTAATTCACTTTCCGTTATTCAGCATGTTTATTAACAACATTCCACGCCACCCTTTAATTCTTGAAGATATGTTTTTAACTGTATAATGATTAGATTCCCTGTGTTGCACTGGACTTCTGCTAAGCTTGAACTTGAAAACGCGATGCATCACGTGCGCGGTACAACGCTTCATCCACCCGTAGCGCGCGTGCACAGAGTTTAAATGTTCATATTTTGGCTTGAACATTTTATTGCATTCAGTCTTAAAGCCTAATAAACAGTACCTGTTGAAGTCATTAAAGTTAAATAAATAACAAAAGAAGAGAAAGTGTGCAGCAACTAGTGTGCCCAGGATGGTAAAATAATTATTACAATGTATTCCTAATGACCAACACAAGTCTTCTGCATACTGACATGGTTTGAAATCTATAGGTATTTGATTCTTTGGTTTTCTGATGTATTAAAATTCATATATGTAGAGCAGGGAAATAAGAAGCTTTTTTTCCTGGGGTGCATGCCCTGGAAAATACTTATATGGACCTCGGTATTTATAAAATCATGCAATGCGGCGTGTTTGTCTTTACAGTTATGAAATTTATTATTTTAAACACACATTTCACAAAGTATATATTGTAAGTGTAAATATTCATAAACTCAACACTTCGGAGGCGTTTTTCTAAAGAATAATGTTTAAACTTTATTGGTGGTGGTTGAGAATAATTCCTCTTTCCATATGTAACGCATTTTAGCGCAATATAAATGTATCATATTGTTATATTCTTAATATATAAGAATACTAATATATTTTTTAAAACATTTATAACAGAAAGGTGTATAAAACAGCTTTAATTAACAATATCTGAATTGGCTCTTTGCACAATTCTAATTTTCTCATGTCATAATTTATAATTATTAATTAGATTTAATATAAATAAGTTTTGAAAAGTGTTGAATGCGAACGTGTAAGATATCTGGAAGGCGATGCGGCGTGTTTGTCTCTACAGCCACATGTTATAAAATTGATTATTTTACACACACATTTCACAAAGTACATATTGTAAAAATTCATAAACTCAACATTTCGGAGGTGTTTTTCGTCCGCAAAAGGCACAGTTTCTCTGTTCGCGTCAATTATTTTGGTTTGACCAACTAAAAAAACACATAAGTGACATTAAGACATTTTATTAAGTTACTTTAATAAATTATTTTAGTGATATTCTATTTTACAATAATATTTTTTACAATTATGAATTACGTAGAAACACTGACTGCATATGCGCAAGAAAGGTAGCCTATTATTAAAGATTTTATAAATATAAATATGTAAAAACGAAATAAAAAAGATATCATATGCCAACTGTACAGTCCGGGTTTAAACGCCTTTTTTCTAAAGAATAATTTGTAAACTTTATTGGTGGTGGTTGAGAAGAATTATTCTTTCCATATGTGAAGCATTTTAGCGCAGTATAAATGTATCATATTGTTATTCTTAAAATATAAGAATACTACTATATTTTTTACAACATTTTTAACTTTAAAACATGTCTTTTTTTATACCACATTAATCTGTTTAAAATATTGATACTTTTAGAAAAACTGACAATTATAAATATTATGAACAAACAATGAAACGGTGTCAAAATTCGACAACACAAATAATTAAGATATTCATTGTAAATAGAGTCGCGTTTATTAGGCTCACACTAAATTCTCTGTTGCACTTCCTATAAGTTCGCATTGCACGTATCTTAATAGTTGTATGCGCTGTTATGCTGGCAAGAATGGGTTGACATATCACTTTGCTGTTTTAATACAGTAGCAATGTAAAATATTCAGCAATGTCCTTATTAACTTCTGGAAACAACGCAATGCAATGTTTTTATGCGCCACCTGGTGGATATTCTGTGAAGCGAAACACATTAAGGGAAAATGGAAAGTAGCCCCCCCGAAAGCACTTG
The DNA here is from genome assembly GCF_030506205.2 of Paramisgurnus dabryanus. Lineage (NCBI taxonomy): Eukaryota > Metazoa > Chordata > Actinopteri > Cypriniformes > Cobitidae > Paramisgurnus > Paramisgurnus dabryanus. The sequence continues at coordinate 41,640,723 of NC_133346.1, forward strand.
CAGAATGCTGCGAGACTCTGCGAGACGAATTGGCGAATGCCGCGGGAGAAAACGCGCATTTTTAAAGGCCACATCTGTATGTTGCTCGTATATGATTGTCAAACATTACTAAACATTCGCATGGCTATTGTTTCTACTGATGTTGACATTGAAGAATCCTGCCGGTTTTCCCCACCTGTATACCAGTACCTCTCTGTACAGCGTTGGCATCCTGTTGAGACTACTTGGAAGCGACGGCGTCGGAGAAAACGTGGAAAGCGGGGTGGTTTCGCTGTTCGATTGAAGTCTATTGTGCGGTCCTCAGCGGAGTGTGTTGGTCCTGTGTTAGCCTGTGAGCGCCGCTTTGTCGGTGACTTTGCATGGTCTTTTCCCTCTCATCGGTGGCTTCGACCCGTTGTAGGATCCTCTTCGATCGACATCATCTCTCCCACTTTCCGACGTTGTGGGGTGAACCAGTGCAACCTACGCTTGCCAACTCGAACAACACAGTTGGAGGTAGCTGCACCGTCACTAAAAGTGGCTTTGATTAACGCCCGCTCAGTGGTGAACAAGACATTTTTAATAAATAATTTCTTCACGATGCAGGACCTGGATATTTTATTTATTACTGAGACATGGATTAAACCGGATGAGTTAAATCCTTTCACGGAGCTAGTCCCGCATGATTGTTCTTTCCTAAACTCACCGCGGCTATCTGGTCGTGGAGGGGGACTAGCATCACTGTTTAAAAAACAATATCCTTGCCGTGGTCTGACAACTAGCCCAGGGATTAAAGTGAAAAAAATTCTTCTGACTGAAATTTTTATCAGGCCAAGTCATATTCCTTTAACTATCACTTTTATGTAGGCGAGACCAATAACATTTTAAGGGGAGTTTTTTGCCATTAATTCCATATTAAAGTCTCCTGTGGTATATAGGTAGCTGTAGTTTGCAGGGAATTTCAGATTAAGGCGAAACAGCTAAATAACTCACTATATAAGAAGAAAACATGAATATCACCACCTTTAATGAATCTTTTATTAATTATTAATTAATTAATTAATTGTAAATGTATTAATTTGAGCATTTACTTATATTTTTTTTAAATCAAAGTTGAAACTGTTAACATAGTGAATGCACCATGAACTACCGTCAATTACTGTAATGACATAAACAAGAATGCTTATATACTCTATATTTTCATTGTTTGTTCATGTTATATAATGCATTTACTAATGTGAACAAATACAAATTTTTCATATCATATTATTCAGTACACATAAACGAATAATCCAGGGTCTGTTCTGTTCACACAACAGCTTACGGTCACAGCTCTAATACAGTAACGTTATGTATGAATATAAATCCTAAACGAGTAACTCGAGTCAAACTCGTGTACAATACGCACAGGATGTCTGATAGTGAAAGATGTAAAATGAATGACTGTACCTTTATCAACAAAATATTATGTAACAATAGAGGCAGCGCTGATGTGCTATTTTGTGCGCAATGTTTCTGCTGTTTACTTTATCCTAAGACCTAAATGGTCGTGTTTATATGAGGATACTTGCAAAGACTGGATTTTTGACGCATATGTTTTAGGGCTGTTCCGAATACCATTTTTTGAGCTTCGAAGCTCTAGTAGAAATAAAATCGAATATTCGAAGCTTCGGAAGGAGGGGTTGAACATATTTTTTCTCTTTAATAAAGGCAGGAATCTGTGTGTGTGTATATGTGTGTGTCTGTCTATCCACAGTTTTATTATGTGGCGGATGTGTTGCTGGGAACTCAAGGGAGTGTAGTGCATTTTTTTCGTGCAATATGGACATGTGACACTTCTAGAATTAATAAACTTTAAAAATACTACAGAACAGCACAAGCCGGAAGCGGCGTGCCTGTCATGCGTCATGCGAGAACAGCATTAGTGAAACAAAACACAAGACCAATACTTTTAATAAGGTAGCCTATTTTCTAACAACATTTGTCTAACAAACAAACATTCCCGTATCAGAAATTAGCAGCACAGTAATTACTGACAACGTAGGGTAGGCTATTTAAATAAAACAACGATAATAAATGAACGAAGTTCAACAAACTGTAATAAAACGGTAGCATACTTTCAAAATCAAGTTTATTTATTATAACACTTACACCATCCAATATGTTTTTTTCATCAGAACAATAATGAAGATATTTTGCAGAAACCCCAGTGCTCCGTCGTGCAAGTCAACCGATCCACACACTTTAAGAGCTAAAGCATATATATCCAATACAAAAGTAATCCCCCATATCTCTGTGTGACATATTGACGTCTTGTGAAGCAAATCAATCAGTTTTTGCAAGAAACTGAACGTTATTTACAACACTATTAGCGTGAATGCCAAAGCAGGAAGCGCGCTTTCCGTTCGAGGCGATCTCTTCTTCTACTGGTGGAGTTTGATGGCTGTTGGCTATGGATGTTGGTCTCTCTGCGCCACCTACAGAGCGGGAGTGTGAAGCGCACTTCCTGCTTGGCAAAAGCTCTGCATTAACGCTGAAAAATATTTATATATATATTCGAATCTCAAAACTGAAAATCAAATGTCAACCCACCGAACGAATATTCGAATATTCGAATTTACTGGTCCAGCCCTAATATGTTTATTTAAGGCCAATAAAGCGGCAAAAATACTCACACAATGAGAAGCGAATGCGCGGCAATCATCTGACACAGAAACAGCGGCCGCATTTTGCACTGTTGTTTGACTTTGAATGGCTTAAAATCACTTGTTTTTAAACTGCGGTGCTTAAATATGTGTACAAATGTTAAGTTTTTGTGACCACACGCAAATGCAACTGCAAGAACCGACATGTGGTTGACATCAAAGTCCCGCGAGAGCATTTCGGAAGCAGTGTCCTCTTATGATTCCTCGAATCGCTCTCACGGGATTTGGATGTCATCTTCCTCCTGGTTCTTGTGGCGCCACATGAAGTTTACCCACGAGTTTAACAAACCCGTTGTATCAGCCACTGGTTAGATCAGCATAGCAGTCAAAACGGGACGCGGGTGATCACGTACGGGAGAAATCATTTACCCCCAAAATACAGGACCCCTAGTCATACTGTGCAAAGACACGCAAGTTACCTGGCTTTTTGGTTTTCTTAGCCCACGAACTGAAAGCCTTGCCAATCTTCATCATTTCGCTAAGCCAAGTCAATCTCCAGGTCTTTTACTCCTTTATCGATATCCAAAACATCGGAGCCTTCCTGCATTATATGTTTGTCCATGCTGCTGAAATAAAGTTTTACCTCCGCTTAACGTGATACAGCCAGAAAACCCGGAGAGGATGCTGTGGGTAGTGATTACAGAACGCTTACAGTGGATAGAGGAACGTGATTTGGCTCCGCTCCAGGCTTTGATCACATCCCACTTAAAAAGGTGAATACACGTCGTCTTTATGAAAAGTGAATTTAATAATTTTTCAATTGACGGAAATCCGTCTAGCGATGGAAAACTCTAATCCATGCTAGCCCTTGCCGTACATTTGAAGTGCAACTGGTGCAACCTACATCAACTCACTCTCAGGTATTTGTTTTGATTTATCGCCCCCCTCAGCCGAACAAGGATTTTTTAAATGAATTTGCTGAGTTTGTGGGGGCTCTTGTTACCAGATATGACAGAATTTTAATCTTGGGTGATTTTAACATTCATGTATGCTGTGACCAGCCACTTTCTAAAGAGTTTCTGAATATCATTGCCTCATTTGATCTGGATCAATGGGTGTCTGATCACACTCATATTCAGGGACACACTTTGGATTTAATCTTGTCGCGTGGCCTACAAGTATCAGACATTAGCATCAGTAATACTGCTATGTCGGACCACTTTCCGATTCTGTTCTCTCTGCCTCTTAAGGCTGCTAAACATAAACTACAGACATGCTCACGGACAACTAGAATTTTTAATGAATGTGCTAAGGATGACTTTGTGGCATTATATCCCGGTCTACATATGAACCAAGCCACGGTTCCACCAATAAACTCATTAGATGCTGATGAACATTTGAAGCTTCTTCTATCTGCTCCGACGTTTTAAATGTTGTTGCTCCAATCAGGGTAAAGAAAAACAAACCTACTCATGCCTCCAAACCGTGGTTAAATGATAATGTTCGTTCACTTAGACAAACCTGTAGAAGAGCTGAACGCAAGTGGGCTAAGGACAGACTACAAGTTTCCTATAAAATTTTAAAAGATTCCCTCGCTGCTTTCAGCAAGCTGCGAAAGCTACTAAAAATCAATATTTTTCTGAGTTGATTCTGAAAAACAGTAATAGGCCAAATGTTTTATTCTCAATAATTGATTCTGCTCTTAATCCTATAACTAATCAGTTTCCTGAAATTTCTGACTCTCTCTGCGAAGAATTCGCGACTCATTTTAATGAGAAGATCTCATTGATCAGATCTCAAATGCCTCTGTCTCTTTACCAGCCACCTGAAGTACCCTTGTTCTCTTCTACATGGTCTGTCTTTGAACCTGTTTCTCTTGATTCTCTGATTAAGACTGTTTCAACCTTAAAAACTACCAGTTGCTTTCAGGATGTGATTCCTACTATATTTTTTAAGCAGGTTTTCTGTGTTGTAGGGTCTGACTTGTTGTCTATTATTAACAAGTGTTTAGACACTGGCGCTGTTCCTAACAGCCTGAAACATGCCTCGGTTTTGCCTAAACTTAAAAAGTCTAGTTTGGATACCACAACTTTAAGTAACTACCACCCAATTTCAAATCTCCCTTTTATATCTAAAATTTTAGAAAAAGTGGTTCTGAGCCAACTCCAGTCTTTTTTAAATGATGGTAATATTAACGAGAAATTCCAATCTGGTTTTAAATCACGTCATAGTACGGAATCTGCACTTTTACGAGTCATGAACAATATCTTGTCCACCACTGACACAGGGCAATTGTTGCATTGGTTTGTTAGACCTTAGCTCCGCTTTTGATCTGGTTGATCACAATATTTTAATCTCTCGTCTCGAATCATGTATAGGCTTAAGGGGTACAGTTCTTGAATGGTTCCGCTCATACTTGTCTAACAGAAGCTTTTCTGTCCGCATTGGGCAACAGAGCTCATCCAAAAAGCAACTTGGATTTGGAGTTCCACAGGGCTCAATTCTTGGGCCAGAACTTTTCAAGCTGTATATGTTACCCCTGGGTTCAATTTTATCTAATCATGGGGTTTCATTTCACCTATATGCTGACGACACCCAAATTTACTTGCCTCTGAAGCGTGATGACATGTCTGCTTTAAAACCATTATTGGGCTGTCTGGATGAACTTAAAAAATGGCTATCGAGCAATTTTTTAAGTTTAAATGAAAGCAAGACTGAAATTATCTTGTTTGGCCCAAATGATCGTGGTACGCATGCAGTTAACCTTCATTCACTATCACCAAACAGCACTAACTGTGTTCGGAACCTGGGAGTCTGGATTGACAACAACATTAAATTTGAAAAGCAGATAAGTGCTGTAGTAAAGTCCTGTTTCTTCCATCTCCGTTTATTAGCTAAGGTTAAGCCTTTTCTGCCTGGCAAGCACTTTGAGATAGCCATGCATGCTTTCGTTACATCCAGATTGGACTACTGTAACTCCTTATATATCGGTATTTCTCAGAAATACATAAACCGTCTCCAAGCAGTCCAAAATGCAGCTGCTCGACTCCTCAAAGGTAAACGAAAATTTGACCATATTACACCTGTTCTGATCTCGCTTCATTGGCTACCGGTTAAATTTCAAATAGACTATAAAGTTTTACTTTTTGTTTTTAAGTCTCTACAAAACCAAGCTCCCCAGTACTTATCTGAACTGATCCATCCAGTCCCCCAGCCAAGATCACTTAGATCAGGTGATTCCAACTTACTATCTGTCCCTCAAACCAGGCTCAAAAATAGAGGTGACCGTGCTTTTGGAGTCTACGGACCGAAGCTATGGAATAGCCTACCTTTACACATCAGATCTGCCCAAACCCTGACACTTTTTAAAACTTCCTTAAAAACGTTCTTCTTCTCAAAAGCTTTTAATATTCCTTGATGTTCCTCTTTGATGTCCTGTGTTTCTCTCGTGTTGTATTTTTATTCCTTGCCTTGTTAAGCACTTTGGTCAACGTAAGTTGTTTTTAAAACGTGCTATACAAATAAAATTGTATTGTATTGTATTGTATGGATGGATGTATCAATCTATCAATCAATCAATCTATCAATCAATCAATCTATCAATCAATCTATCAATATATCGAGATACAATTCTCATTCCATATCGCCCAGCCCTACAATGGGGTAAACAAAAAATCTTGAACATTTTTCTTAAACACTAAAATCAAGAAAAAATTACTTACCCCATTGGCAGATTTTTTTTTTGCTTGTTTTATGCACAAAATCACTTAAATTTGATACTTTTGGTCTAAAAACTAGATTTTTGCTCATCAAGAAAAAGCATCTTAATTTAAGAATTTTTAGATATTTTTACAAAAAACAAGACAACAATACTAAGAATTTTTTTCTTGAAAATCTGACTTTCTTACCTAGTATTTTTGTCCTGTTTTCAGTAGAAATATCTAAAAATTCTTAAATCAAGATGCATTTTCTACATGAGCAAAATGACGTAAGAAACATATACAAAACATAGACAAATACTATACAATTTAAGTGAATTTGTGCTTTAAGCAAAATTGGCAAATATTTTTGCTTGTTTTAATTAAGTGTTTAAGAAAAAAGAAATCTTATTTTTAGATTTTTTTCTCACCCCATTAGCAGATATTTTTGCTTGTTTTAAGCACAACTTTACTTAAATTGTATAGTTTTTGTCTAATAACTAGATTTATTTTCTTGGGTCGTTTTTATCATCAAGAAAAAGCATCTTGATTTAAGATTTTTTTATATATCTAGTGAAATCTAATTATGCGAGAGTGCTTCTGCTACATTTAAAATAAAAAAATCCCTGATTACATAAATAATAATAATTTAACTGTAAAATAAAATAAATAATACATATTGCCTTTTCATTTGTAAAACAATTTCAACTCATCTTTGCATTAACTCTGTAGGTGTTTCCCACAGGATTTTTGAGAGACTTGTGGCGGTGATGGCGTCACATGCTATTTAGCATATATATGTGACGTCATCATGTGTTTGCATTTCATTGAGTGTTGGCACCTGAAATAAGTTTCACTTCTACTCCTTGATCTGTCAAATTTTACATATTATCTGTTTTGTTGTCAGACATTAAACGAGTAGACTATAAAGTAGTGAATGAATGGGGCTAGGCTAAATGCTAACACATTCACAACGCGCCGTGCAGTGCACGCATTGAAAAAAGATAGATATGTATTGAAGATACAATTAGTATTTATCCGGCCGCTAGATGGCGCCAGATCAAACAAAAACAATGATGTTGTGTACTGACGCTCTGAAGCAGCGTGGAATTATGGGATTTGTAGTCTTTAACTCAACCACTGATGGCCATCAATCAGACGAGAACGAGAAATCACGTTGATGGATAAGGTAATCAAGTCTTATAAATGTTGCGTTTGATGACATCGTTTATTTCATTATGTAAGTTTATATGTGATGTTCAAAACGAAATTGTTAGTCATATTGATATTACAGTATTAGTCCAAATTCGATGGTAAACACAGCACAGAATTAAGTTTTCAACTTACAATCTACAATGATTTTTGACATAATGTATTGACAGTACAAATCTTATTGTGAAGTGTCTTAAAATGACAATTTATATTGCTGTACAATACCTTTTGATGTGCATATCGTCCGCGGGAAGACGCGCTGATTACAATCTACACACTAATGTTGTGATCAATATAATAGCATACGTTTTTTGAAGGGTTACGCCTGTTTCACACATACTCCGTATGCAGTGCGTTTGCGGTGCGTAATTTTTTACGTAGCCATGTTAACAGGTTAGAGCTTTCACACATCATACGTATGCAGTCCGTCTGGTCCGTTGCAGATGCGGTGCGGTGCAGCAGTGCTGCGATCGTTTCGGCAGCGAGTCTATTTTTGCTGTACAGCACGCAAGCTGCACGCGCTGATTTAAAGTGATAGCGCATGTTTTGTGGTCAGAATGAACACAGATTTAACCAAAAATGCAGTAATTTCACTCTAAATGGATGTAAATAAAGTTTTTCAGTAGTTTTTTCTGTAATCTTATTTGTTTAATCCCAGTATGAAGCAATTAAAGCAAAACACCACGAGTTGAAAAATTATATATATAACATCTTGTTAAATATTTTACCATGTTTATATACATGCATATACATAAAGTATACTATTAATTTTACCATTGTTTAATTATACTAACATAGTCTTTTAGTATTTATTTGTAGTAAAACAACAGTAACCAAATTCATATTGTCTGATCACAATATCCATAACTGTTAAACTAAGGTAATACAAATCATAATCAATCTGACAAAAACCGTTTTGTCAACCGTTAAAATTATGGTTAATTTTTCTAAGGAGAACTATATAAACTGATGTGTTTGAAAGACAGGGAAGCGCACCTGTCAATCAGCCCTATTATAACAGAGCGAGGAGAGAGACGAACGTGCTCAGTAACGGGAGTAATATGGAATAATGTGTGGATCTTGAATGATTGTAAGAATACATTTGCTTTAAATATAATGTTTGTCATATAACGTTTTGGGAGATAATAATGTTTTTTTCAATTGTTATTGAGCTTATTTAGACTTGGCGTATTTACCTCAGAGTTTATTTCAGTAATATTGCTGTTTTTCCGGTAATAATAATACAATTTGCATGTCACTCTTGCTTCCTTGTCTGTTTATTCATGTCATTATGCTATTATTTTAATTATGTGAGAATATTTCTTGCCATATGAGACGTTCATTGCCGTTATATAAATACTCTCGTCTATGCAAATATATAAATAGTAGGAAATGTATAATATAACCATGCCTGTCACCTATATTTTCTCTTCAAAAGTTATAATGCTAATTTATATTTATGATATATGTGGAGATAAATAGACCTTTGATCCGTTATGTGTCCTGACCACTACACTAGAGATTTTAAACATCATAACTAGTCTATCAAATAATATCTAAAGTATATTGTTTTGTGAAGAAAAAAAACACAGCAGGCTATTATATTGTTTATTGATGAGGCGCTTTTCAACAGAAAGTGTCAATCACATGATCATTTGATACGCAGAAGCAGCGGTTAGCAACGCACTGCAAACGGAGTATGTGTGAAAGCACAACGGATGCTTGACGGATCCCACCGCATACGTACTGCAATACGCAACGCAAACGCACTGCATACGGAGTATGTGTGAACCAGGCGTTACGAATCAAAACAACTCACCCATCGCGTAAAACACAAGCAGGATCAGAATCTCGGTCTAGTTAAATGTTGTCGTGAAGCTCTCTCCATCCAGATAATGCAACAACAAATTGATCCTCCCTCGTTTTGTTCCAAACTCTTCTTGGGTCGTTTGGTTGGCCCGTACGCTTACAGGAGCTGACACAACCAGTGGCAGACGGTACAGAGATATCCATAAGTTCATAAGCAAGCGCGTAGCCCGACAGGCGCTATCGCATAGTTCCGCATTTGTCCACAACACTGGCTCGCTGCGTCCGAAAACTCAAGGCAGTGAGAACTTGTTGCCTTGCTGCCTCTTGAGGAAATGACTTCGGCCTCGGAGGCCTGAAGGCCGCTCAGAGAAAGGCTTTCCGACGCACTTCAAAGGCAGCGTGTTTGAAATATAAACAGAGAGCGCCTTTGTGATAACTAATCACATATTTGAAAACTACAATACTAATTTCTCGCTAGAAATGCAATTAAAATGCTTAAAAAGTGAAAATATACGTTTATTTTCACTAAATTTGTGCTCCAGCCGCTTTCTTGGCCGCCATTTTATTTTTTCGAGCTCGACCACTGTTGTCATGTAGTTTACGTCAGTAAAGGCGGTGACAAAGGGTCACATGGATATTAACGTCATTGACAGGAGACTGCACTGCCCCGTGTCAATGTTTTGAATGGAAATTTTCACATGATTTACAAGTAGTTGAAAACATTACAGATATTGATAGTAATCCGCTGGACAAAATATATAACACTGGCCTAGTGGTTTTTGGAGATTTTACTGCAAAAATCTTACAAATTGCACCTTTAATTTGTCTAAGTTGAGGTAATAACATAGTTTAATATGGCAAAAGGGTAGACTATTCCTTTATAGGGGACAGAGAATGAAAAACCATTTTTACCTTGTCTTTGTTGAATAATGGTAGTCTACCCGCATTCACGAACATACAAAAAGTGCTAGACATGTAAACATCTCAGTCTCATAGAAATTCCTCTTTTAGAAATGTCATCCAGAAAACGGCCCAATCTGAAAAACTGATGCTTATGACATCACAGGCATCTCACTGCCCCTCCACTTTAAAATAATTGGCTAAATTTTTTGAGTGGCAGCAAAGTCAGCCAATCAGTAATGAGATTGCAAGTGAAGCCAGTAGGGGGAGCCAAATAGGTGCAAAACCACTTGTTTAAAATCCCCACCCAAATAGAGCTATCTGAGAGAGGTTTTTAGGAAGCTTCTAACTGTGGATTCACACCAGCCGCGGAAGAGGCGGCAAGCGCGAATGATTTACATGTTAAGTCAATGCAAACACGCGATTAGGCATCCTGCGGCGCGGTACACGCGGTAGGCGCGGCGCGGATGGCGCGGAACGCGCGGAAGGCGCGGGGCGTTCCGCGCGTTCCGCACGAATTGAGCGTTGCCGCGGGAAACGCGCGAGTTCAAAAATCTGAACTTTGGCGGAATTCCGCGCCGCGTTAACCAATCAGGAGCTTTGTCTTGTAGTGACGTGTTTACAGGAAGACAGGCAGAAGACGGAACAAACATGGAGGAGAAGATAATTATTGCGGTTTGTGGACACCCGGAGCTTTATGACACGTCGTCTTATTTTTATCGACACAGGAATAAAAAGGATCTGGCTTGGAAGAAAGTCAGTGAGGAGGTTGGAGAATCCGGTAAGTTGGGAAACGAACTTTACACCATTTTAACAGTATATATTTATGCATACCTATTGAGACTTCACGCTAGAAAAAAGGCGGCAAATGGAGCATGGTTTACCACTACTTTCCCGCTGACGAGTTCATGTTTAATCAGAGGAAGTGTGCAGGAAAAAGTGGAAGACGCTCAGGGACACATATTTAAAGGAGAGGAAAAAGGAGAGTGAAAAGAGGAGTGGGTCAGCTGCAGGGTCAGGGAGAAAGTGGAAGTACTCTGCGGTCCTGGCTTTCCTCGACCCCTTCGTCTCCCCAAGAGAAACAAGTGGTAATATGGAGAGGGAGGATGAGGAGACACAGGCCGCAGGGTACGACCCGGAGGACCCGGGCGAGACAGATGCAGCAGCAGGGCACTCAGAGACAGGTGTGTTGCAACTCAAGCAACACAACAGGGCATATATGTTGGTGTTTTTATGCTGAAAAGTCAAAATTCTTTGAAAGTGAAAATTAATATGTCTTTGTAATGTTGTCTAACTTTTTGATATTGTCATGATAGAGCCTACTTGTTATTTTAATGGTGGTGAGCCTACGTCCCCTTTGCCAGAACCTGCTGCTGCTTCCCTTCCCGGCCCTTCTACATCCACTCCGGGCCCATCCACTTCTGCAGCTGTACCCACAGGTGTGCACAGGCAGTAATGACCATGCTTTCATGTACAGTGCATATAAAAAGTCTACACACCCCTGTTAAAACTAGCAATTTGTGTAGAATTTTTAAATCCATTGTATATTATATTTTCATTTAAGCACTCATAGCCTCACACAACACTGACGGCTTGTGGATGCCTGTAATTAATTTCTGCTTTCTCATTG
>NC_133346.1:41652795-41695668 GCF_030506205.2 Paramisgurnus dabryanus
TACAATGAGATTAGCAAATGTTGATCATACCAAACTAAATAAACTGCTCAAACATCCACTAAAAAGTTCACCTTGTAAATAACTATCAGGTTTGAACATTTAGATTGACCGAATTTAGGTAAATAATACTGCATGCCGATAGATGAGAGAGAGAGAGAGATGAAATTGAATATATAAACAAAATCCCTATCCGGCAAATTTTTTCAGTATCCCGGCAAAGCCCCCAACCAGCGATATGTAAACTCATCAATATGAAAGCCGTAGAATTATACAATTTGCTTTTTTAGCAAAAATCATGCTTCGAAAAATCATTTTCAGCCTGAAGAAAACCTGTTAGGCTCTTTATGACTATCAAGATACAAAATAGAGCCCTGCTCCACATTATTTTCAATATAAATGTTAGTTTGCTCCTCACAGGAATAGGAATATAGCACACCAGTTGTCCATTGTAGAACTTGATAGCTGTTGTCAATATAAACAGACTCTGTAATAGCCGAGTTAAGATAATCTTCTTAAAAATACCCGCAGCACATGTTTGGAACAAAATGAGGGTCAGTAAATAATGACCGAATTTGCATTTTTAGGGCGAACTGTTTCTCAGAGTTACTAATTTAAACCTTTATATTATAGGCGGACAAACACTGAAAAAGCTTTAAAATCCCAGACCGCAACAGGAAGGGCTCTTTGTCACTTCGGCTAATTGAGTAATTTGCCCGAAACGGACCGCTGTTCATTACACCTCCCCTCCTTCCCCCTTCTCTCATTTCTTCCCGTTCCTACCCTACGTGATACAGAACCTCTCCGTCCATCATCCATCACGCTTTGACCATTTCTTAGTTTAAAGCCAGCTAATGAATGTCTGTGGGCTCACAGAGGACACAGCGTGACTCCTCCAGGCTGAACACTCCCAATCAATTACAGCTTTATCTAGGACAACGCGCCGTCCGGATACAAAGAGTCGTACGCTAAGAGGTGCAACTTTGGAGAAGATATGACATACAGCCGCACATACATACAGTATAGATAAGCGAGCGTTCGTGATACTACATGACGAGCTACACTCGCCTCACAGATCGAAATGTGCGGCAGAGGAATAAAACGCTTCCCAGTACGGCTATTTGAAGGGCAGAGGGAAAGAAGTGTTTATCTTTGCCTAGCGTGTTTGGACCCTGAGGATGAAGCGCACTATGGGGAATGATAATTGGGGAAAACATCAGTGAGTAATCCCTTGCGCGGACCAGCTCACTTACCGCCCGTTAATGTGGCCCTGAAGGGCCGAATGTGAATTGGGCTGTCTGCCCTGTTGCTTTTGTTTCATCTCTTGTTGTTTCATAGGGGTTACTGTAGTTGTTATTTGCTCAGATATAGGGAATGTAAGTTTAGCTCTTAAATATAAAGGGAATAGAAAAAGCTTTGATGGACAAACATTTATTGACGTGAGCAGTATAGAAGGACAAGAAATAAAGAAAGATTGGCAAGCGACGTTAGAAAAGTCGTATTCAAAAAGTCAGAAATGTTTATCAAATGTTTATCATCTTCAGAAGTCTTCCACTTGTTTCTTGCGAATGAAGGCCAATGTGTCAGAACATTCATTATCCGCCACTGCTGAGACACATTTTTGAAAGATATAAAACAACGGAGGCAATCTGACGATTGACAGCTTACAACATTTTTGTCGCCATCAGTGCAGAAAAGCCATTCTTGAACATACCTCGCAGCAAGCTGCGACAAATTCATAGACGTTTAAAGATTGAGACTTGCAACCACAATTACAGAGATGTATAATTTAAAGCGCTTGAAAAAGTTAGCAAATGACTAATTACTAGTCGTGCCTTTCAAATGTTCATTAAGCACGTCAGGAGTTAAAGATTCTGACACTGATGGTCGAATATGTCACCGCGCAGCTAGCTTATTCAACGCACATGCGGATACTGTCGCGGTGAATGATACAGCATCTGGCGGCCTGTTCTAATGAATAAGCCCTCGCAGAATAAACTTCAACATCCGAGTTTTTCAAAGAGACGTGTGTTTCTCACAGTGTCGGCGTGCCGTTAAAGGCCCATGAGGCTGGTGTAAATCTGATTGGAGAGGACAGTTTCTCACACATGACTGAGCCACTGATAACCCTTAAGTGAAGGGTTTGTAGAGTGTTTAATGAGAACGATCCTGGGTATCTGTCTGTTTTAATTAGAATGGAAAAGGTCAGGACAGTTCGGAGAACGGAACGCGGAGTGGACCGATTGTCTACTGTATTAATTCGTGCACGCCACGGCCCCTTCGGATACTAACCTGACGGGAGGTAAAATTACCTGCAGCTCAAACTGTGTAAACTTTGAAGAAATCAGTGTTTCATTTCCATTTGTGCTTGTAGGGCAACCGTGCTTATTATCATAATTGAAAACTATTACTCGGGCGAATACTAATGAGGAAAAAAAAATTATTATTGAAATACAATAAAAACTTAATTGAAACTTTAATTGTGCACTGTGATATGAATAAAAACTAAATAGAATGATAGAGAAAAGAACATTAGTTTTGTATTTTGAATCAACGGAAAGGTCAAATTTAGGTTTTAATCTTCCAAGCTTCACATTTGTCTATCTGTCTTTGTGTTTTCAGCTAAATTAACTGACCAGTTAATGACCAGTTAACTCATTTGCCACCAGCTTTTCAAAAAAAGTTGCATGCCAGCATTTTTTTTGTGATTTACGCAAAAGTTTCACAAAATGCCTTCCAGGAAAATGTTCTTCTAAAAATATATAAACATACAAATATATCAAATGAAAGAACAGACCCTCTGCTTTCAAACAAACAAACAAAACAAGAAAAATTATGGGTAGATCTCTTTAAAAATGCAAACTTTAGAGCAAAAAGCTGAAATAATTACATTTATGTAAAGGAATTTTGTTAGAGATCAGATTTAGCATGATTATCAAAACATACATGTAGTTTAAAATGTTGTTAAATTAGTTTTTGCTTTCGATTTTTATAAATTGGGTAAAAGCGCCTATTCTAATAGATAATAGCGGAATTACAGATTACAGTAAAAACTCGTCATTGGCAGGGAAAGAGTATATATTTCATACAAAAATCTGTTTAAAAAGTTGTCAGTTCACTCATTGATTTCACATATATTTCAATCTTCAATCCTCACTCAGGCAATATTAAAGATATCAAGGTTATATTTTCACAGAATGTTCTTTACATTATATAAGATGAATTTATGTAGAACACAGTAAATAAAGACCTTAGTTAGGTTTTTACAGACTCACACATTAGAATGAACATAGAATGAATTTATAATCAGTTTGCATGGACGCTAATACAGTTATTGTTACACAGAATACAGTATCTTCATAGTTATTGTTCTAGGTGTTAACGGGCCTTTGTAAAAGAGGAAGCTTTTTATTGGCAGATGAAACAACCTCAGTCCAATGGTGCAGGAAGATAAATCTGTCGACACCACAGTAAACCAGCATGCTCGTTGGATACAGCGAATAACTGTGCAGCTGTCTCTGTGAAATGTTGTAATGATAGTTCAATTGAAATTCAGCTTTCAAATTGAATTGATCCATATGTTTTCAAACAAACTCTTAAATATTTCAGATTCTGTGCCATAAGTGAATACACTTCCGCAAACCTAAAAAAAATACTTTTTCAGTTTGGTCCATCTGACAGAATATCTGAGTGGACCCAGTACATACTGTACAGCTGAAGCGTAAATACCCCAAAGAGACCACTGTGATGGTGGTTACAGTTTACCACTAAATGAAGCATTTATAGCCGTTTTTGATGGCCGCATGCAGCTATTGCTATGAATTTGACATATAAAAGTCAAAAAGTAAAAGTAAAAGTTTCCATTACCCTTGCACAAATTGAGAAAGTAAAGTAAAAATTCACCCAATGGAAACACGGCAATTTCGCTCCCATGTTAACTATTTTCCCATTGATTGCAAAATAGTCAATTTGGCAATTTGAAAAAGGAGTACATTGCTAAACTGCAATGGAAACAGTTTTTTTTTTTCATATTAACAGTCACATGATCATTCTTTAAAGGGGACATATCATGAAAATCTGACTTTTTCCATATTTAAGTGCTGTAATTGGGTCCAAAGTGCTTCTATCAACCTAGAAAATGTAACCCAGTAACCTAGTTTTGTTAAACATTTCTCTGCAAGAATGTAAAAAATAGGTCATTGAAATTTCTCTCCCCTTGTGATGTCAGAAGGGGATAATACTGCCCCTTAATCTGCACTATCCAACCACAGCACTGCCATTTAGTGCAGAGATCAGCTCATTTGCATTTGAAAGGACACACCCCAAATGGCACATTTTGGCAATTTGAACATGTTATAATAAATTATCTATATGATATTTTGAGCTAAAACTTCACACACAGTCTCTGGGGACACTAAAGACTTATTTGACGTCTTAAAAACGTCTTGTGAAATGTCCCCTTAAATATGGCATGGTATGTTTGGTTAGAGGACACAACAAAAAATTTGTGTTTGACAAGCAAATGCATGACATCAAAATATAGTGGAAGAATTCAGGAATCACTTGCTTTGTATGCTTTCAAATCATTCTCGGCCAACAAAATTAGATTTTAGTTGCATAACATAGTCGCCATTTATTCGTAATATTTTTGTTTTTAATTACATTTAGAAAATAACACTAAAGTTTTGCGCAAATCTTTAATGGAAACCTAGCAACTGATGCAATTATTTTGAGTGGTGCAGTTTCTCATAAACTCCATTTAGTTACTATACTTAAAGTACACTACCATTGATTGATATGTTTCCTAAAAATCTTTTAATCTGAAGAAAATGTTAGATTGTTTGAAATACTTTGCAGACAAAAAATATAATTATGCCAAAATGTGCCAACCCTCCAATTTACAAACTACAACAATTGTATGGGATCAAAACAGTTCTCTGTGTTGTCTAAGGCATAACAAACTTTAGCTGCGTGCCGGCACTTCTGAGCAACACTTAAAAACAGATCAGTAAATACTGTCTACTTAAAACGCAAGGTTAATTGCCGTGCTCGGTGGAAGGCCACCCCCTGACACTGTGATGAAGCTTACAATAGCCTGTTTCTCTAATTAAACCGAAAAAATGCAGAGAGGAGGAGACAATATGTCCGTCACCTTGCGATTAATAATGGAGAAATGATCGTTCTGTCAAGTGAAAGGGAAAAGATAAGAGAATCCATTTATTTACACCCTTGTTTCATCCACCAAATACCTCGGACTGACACCATCATTAATTTGAAGTTTACACAGAGTCATTTAGCGTCTTTAGGAGTGTGCTGAGATTCTCTGTAAAGACAAGAAAAAATTCATCAAGGGTTTAACTTTGCTATTTTTCAAGTGCTTCTTCCTTCGACTGTGTTTCTGAGCAGCATGCATCTGATTCGGAATTCGTGAAAGGACTCGAAAATGGAAATTTGGTCACATCACCATTGTGCACCATTGTGTTTTAGTCCTATATAACAAGAATAAACAAATAAATCAATGACTTTAAAAGATTTTAAATTACTTTAAAAAAAAACTTTACATGACTTTGTTGCCAGATGTACGATAGTTATCATGTTTGTACCATAATTTTGACCTCTATACGATCAATAATTTAAATAATCTCATAATGTACGATAATTTCCACATTTTAGACACTTCAAATGGTTGTTGCAATCAATACTTATTGATCTATCTGTGGATCCTACGTCTACCATCTTAATTGTGAGGAGAATGCAAATGCGTGTAACGTATGTCTTCTATCTCTTCGTTTTGGCTAGAAGGGATACAGCTATGTACTAAATCTTGCGAGATGTTGGGTTTAGAGTTAGGTTTGGGGATAGGATTAGGATGAAAATAGTGGTCCTGGCTAAATTGAATACAGCTACGGCCTAAATCCCGTGAAATGCTGGGTTTAGGGTTAGGTTTGGGGGTTAAGATTAGGATAAAAACGGCGCTCATTTTGAGAGATTTCATGTATTTTTGGCAGTTGCTGTTTTTCTTCTTGCCACAAGTCCATCTTTTCTCGCCTTATGTCTTCTTCTAAGGGGTGTTGCTACAAAATGTTGTTTAATAGAAAGCTCTGAGATGTCAAAATGTTTCCTTAAATGTACAGTCTTATGCTGCGTTCACACCAGCCGCAGTCGAGGCGTCAAGCGCAAGTGATTTCAATGTTAAGTCAATGTAAATACGCATTTACGCGTGTCTGGAGGTCTCACGGCGTGAATGAGGTATTTAGCGCAGCGCGGTAGACGTGCATCCGACCCTTTGGCAGAAAATCACGCCGTGTAAACCAATCAGGAGCTTGCTCTACGTGATTACAGGAAGCGAGCAGTGTCACAGAAACACATCCCATTATGCAAATTTCTGCGTGAATGTCTCAAATGACTAGAATTTCACGCACGGCTTTCACGCATGAATGAAGCGAGTAAACTCAAAATGACCAAGCGTCGAACTACGCGCAATATAAAATCTGGGGCACTACCCTTTCAAAAAGTACCTTTGTACCTAAAGAGTGGATATTAGTATCTCAAAGGTATTTAATTGTACCGCATGATACTTTACCAGTGGGGCGGCACAGTGGCTCAGTGGGTAGCACTGTTGCCTCACAGCAAGAAACTTCCTGGTTCGAGCCCCGGCTAGGGCAGGTGGCCTTTCTGTGTGGAGTTTCTGCATGTTCTCCCTGTGTCAGCGTGGCCAAAAACACGCAAGTTATGTAAATTGGAGATACCAAATTGTCCCTCCCCCAACTTGTGTATAAATCAACTTGTCTGAATAAACTTGTGTATGGATTACCTGGTTCTCGCCATGAATATAGCCATAGATGCTGGAATGGCGTAAAGAAAATAAAGGAAGAAGAAGACTTTACCTGTGACAGCTTTGAGTTGTAAGCTTAAACTTGAAACACACTGTAAACTTGTTTCTGTAATTTGATTGGTTGATTAATGTTGTTGAAAGAGCAATATAATGTTGCATAAACAACTTGGCAAAATCAGGAGAGTCGACGCGTTATTCACGTGCACTGGGTTGCGATGACCAGCTCACATATGTTAAACACCTCTTAACCCGTCCAGACATTTTTCTCACCCATCATCAGCTTTTAATGGGTAACACTGTGGCCTAATCCGACATCCACTTTGCCTCCGAGATAAACTTCATGTCATGTCCTGTTAGCGGCCGCCTCTGGAATGGCCATTAATACCTGCTGGATTGCAAGCTGCGAGGTCTGAAAAATTTGACTTGACATCTATCAACACCAGAGGATCATGTCGTAGACCATCTGTCATGAGACAACAAGACCAGCACAATCAGACCTAATCTGAGAAAAAAAAAGGTGTGAGTCTGCAAAACAATATTTTTGGATGAAAAGGACGAGCCATTGTGTAAGCGTAATAGTTAAAGTGCCATTTGAGGGAGCTTTCCATCATGTTGTAATGCTACGAATAAGACAGTTAACGCTGAATGTGGTTATTTTATGAGCTTTGCGATCATTGAATTCTGTGCCTGGCTTCTTTTTATTACCCCAAAGGAAGACAACAGATCTTCATAAGGATGCAACCACAAAAGGTTGGTGATGTGTTACAGAATGACTCTTGCCAGGTTAGTTTTATTTATTTTTCACTTAATTTTTTTATCAGTCCAAGGCAGTCACTAACCCATCATGCAGGTAAGTGATTTATGCTAAAATTTAAAATTTAGAGTAAACTATCCCATTTAAACAGCTATCCTGCATTTGTGATTCTTGTAGGACACCTGCACTATCTGCCTCAGCGTTTAAAACTTTTTGACAGAAAAATTGCCGGAAAGAGAATATTTATCAAAACACTGTGCAATTTGCATTGCATTAATATTACCATAACATCAACGTGTGCGTTTGCAAATGCATTAGTTTGTTGCCGAAAAAGAGGGCGAGATTTCGCCGGGCAGGCAGATCAAAAGAACTGGTGCTTAGTGGTGTTGGTCTCCACCGCTCTCCTTTCATCTTGACAGTGAAACCCTCAAACTGCTTGCCAGAGATGAGACGTCTGTTCACAAGAAGCACCATAGTCATTTTCCACATTCATCTTGCTCAAGGTCAGAGGAATGGATTATTTATTGATCCGAAGAGATGCCACACTGTGCCGTGCGCCCGCAGGATCACTGTTTCAATTATACGCCCGCACCCTTAGCGCATGGTTTGTGTCCTCCCCTGGCTACTGTATTCGATGCCTTCGGACATACGAAAGACTGGTGATGCATTGCAAATCTTTCACGTCTTTGATCTTTGATAGACAAATCTGCCTAGCTTATGTATTAGTGTGGTGTTGTTGGTTGCATAGTCTGGCTTGGCAACCCTACAGGCTGAATTACATTAAAATCTGAATGGATTATGGAGTTCCTAGATATCAAATACTTGCAGACTTTGTGGATATAGAAAAACTACACCGTAAAAAATCTTTGCTACCATATTTTTTTTTCAACTTACTATTATTTAGCATTTTTATTCATCTCACGTGCCGTTTTTTCAGTCTCACACCTGGGTTTGAAACCGTAACCTGTTGTAATTGATCATGATGGAGTGCTAAAAAGACATTATACAAAATGCTCTACAAAAGCTGGCGTAATACTGGGATGAAGCTAGACATGAACCCTCTACCCTTGGCAGTTGTGTTTGCAGTTTGCCCTCAGTCAAAATCAACATTGACTGAGTGATTAATTCTAATAGCATGTGTCCTTACTTTTGCCATCCTCACGCTCGGCTAAGATGAATCGGGGTGCGGCCTGTTTTTAATGAAGGCCTCTGATGTTAACGGTCCTCGCACAATCTCATTAACCTGTCTGGGAAACGAGGACATCGAAAGAGGGCCATTAATTCTCCAATCTTTCACTTCACACATGTTGCTTGCTGAAATCAAGCTGTAGATATTTATAATCGCAGACATTACTGTGATCTGCATTCATGTAATTACTGTTTCAGATGATATGAGAATAAAAAACTGTTTAAAATGCTGGGTTGTTTCTTTCTTTATTTATTTTTCATGCCATTACAACATCTATTGCAACAGAATATTTTGCTCATTTATCCGTTTTATTGTCACAGATCTCAGCATTTTTCCGTGTCCGTACCACGGACTTTCAGTTTCCACGTATTGGTTACTCAATTGTTTTTCCTATTTTTAAACCATTTTCGCTTTGGTTTGGGGAAGGGATGTCAATTTATGCAATTTTCCATATTCGATGATCATTTAAATTAACGATCAATCAATCGAATAATCGTTAACAGTAATAGTGCAATAAGCCTTCACTGCAGTGGCATATAGCCAATGACATAAAAGTGTGCATAAAAACGACAGCTTCCTCACGCGAATTAAAAGATTTTATTTTGTCTAAATAACATGCTAGTGGGATTGTAAAATGAGTCAATGTAGTTGTTGTTTTGATAAAATCATCAATTTAAACTTATCTCGTAATGAAATATAATTACTAATAGACACAGTGTATAACTCCGCCTCACATGGGCACTCTGCAACAGACGCATTGAAAGTCCATGTCAAAATAACAGTTTTATTATCATCAAGTGTTATTTATCAAGTTGTTTACCTCGCTTTCCGAGTCGTTGATACACTGTTTGTAATTATATCCAAGAAGCACACGAAGTGCACTTTTCTCGTCGTCACCTCAGCTTAGACGTACTTTCAGCAAAGATGCTTATATTACGGAGATGGCAACCTTCCATTAGAAAACACGCAGCGCCTCAGACAGCCAGTCAATAATGATGATCAGTGATATATGTTGCGGGCATTCAGGGTGTAACGACAGTCAGTTACAGTTTACATTTGACAGTTTCTTGCCATAATTTAAGATTACATTTTAATCTGTTCATTAAAAGCGGCTTCTGGTCTCCTTCTCTGTATATAGCAGCGTTGCTATGCTAATCTTGCAGGCTTCCCTGAATAGGGTCTTTGCTTTCAGTATCCTAAACGTATTTGCATTTTCTGCATCGGACCTTCTCAGATCCACTGCGGATGTCATTTCGTTGCGTTGGCAGCCAGCCAGCCTCGTCTAGCATGACGTTAAAAAGCACATGCGTGTGCTTGGCATCAAGCATCGTTGTGATCATAGCTAGTAGTTTAACTTTTGCGCGCTCGCTTAATTTTTTTTTCTCCGACTGTATGTGTTTTGCGCATGCGCCGCACACACGTGCATGATCTTGTTTTTCAACAATCGTTAAGTTTTATCGAGTAAATTCTTATCGACAATTAATCGAAGAACAATTAATTGTTAACATCCCTAGTTTGGGGTTAGAGTTGGGTTTGGTTAGGATGTCATTTTATGTAACAGAAAGTCATTCTAACCCCAAACCCAAGCAACAATGTGAAAAAATAGCAAAAACAAATGAGTAACCTATACATAAAACTGACAGGGAAAAGAAAGTCCGTGGTCCGGAAACGGAAAAACGCGGAGATCCGTGACAATGACATAGATAAATGAGCAAAGTATTCTGTGACTATAATACGGAAATTCGTGAGATCAGGCTGT
This sequence comes from Paramisgurnus dabryanus, assembly GCF_030506205.2. Lineage (NCBI taxonomy): Eukaryota > Metazoa > Chordata > Actinopteri > Cypriniformes > Cobitidae > Paramisgurnus > Paramisgurnus dabryanus. Next base: position 41,663,330 of record NC_133346.1, read on the forward strand.
CCGGCTATATTCAGCATATTCAGTGTGACATCACATTAACAACTTAACAAAACAGCTTTTCTAATGAGACTTGTTTTAACGGGGTCATAGCATGAAAATCTGACTATTTCCATGTTTAAGTGCTGTAATTGGGTCCCCAGTGCTTCTATTAACCTAGAAAACGTACAAAATATCAACGCAGTAACTTTGTGTTGGTAAGCCATTTTTTGCAAGCGTGTGGAAGGTTGTTCAGATTGCGCCTGTTTTGTGAGGTAGGCAGCAAGGCCAATTACAATAATACCACCCCTTAATCTGCACTATCCAACCACGACACTGAACAGAGAAAGAGAACTAGAGAAAAATTATTAACAGCACAATTGAGTTTCAATTGCAACAAACCACCATCATTTCGATCAGTGTTTGCTTTTCATCAGCTCATTTGCATTTTAAAGGACACACCCAAAAACGGCACATTTTGACATGCTATAATAAATGATCTGTGGAGCGTTTTATGCTAAAACTTCACATAAGAACTCTGGGGACAGCAAATACTTATTTTGCATCTTAAAAAAATCAAATTAATGGGGATTAAAAAAAGGAGTGTGTGAAATTATTTCTTTTTAGGGTGCTTGTGTTCACACACTGCAGAAACACACTTATGCCCAAACATCTTGTGAAAGTGGATTTTGTATAATAGGTGCCCTTTTAAAGGCAGTACACTTTTAAGTACACCTTTGTACCTAAAGGGTGAATATTAGTACCTAAAGGTACATATATATACAGTATCTGTATTTAAATTGTACATATTAGGACCCTTTTAAATGGTACTGTGCTAGTGACAGCCTTCGTACCTTTTGATTCTATGGTGTTTAAAAGTGATGACTCCAGAAGGGACATAAAAGCACCAATAAGTATCATAAAAGTAATCCATATGACTTAAACTGGCCATTGATCATTATTAAAGTCAGCTGTATAGTCCCACTGACTAGACTTGAGATCACCCCTAATATTCACAGGCCATTATTTACTGCCAAATCTTTTCTCTCTCTCTCTCTCTCTGTTGTGAGATTACATTCTTTAGCCATCCGATTCCAATTGATTCGAGCTCATTGTGAGTTTAAAGATTAAGCAATGAAGGTAATTCTTTGGCCAGAGTGCAAAAAACCCTGTTTTACTGCAGTTTTTCTAATCAGATTTTGAGTTAAAGTGACGGGCCATCTATTTCTAGATGCAATTGAATTTGACACATCCACAAAGTGAATTGTCTGCTGAAGAGAAGGATTAACTTTTACTGGCTCTATATATCTGACTCATAAAGCTATAACTGTGAGAAATTGTCATATGAAAGATATATGAAAGACATACATCCACATCTTTATTACATAAATGTATGCTATAAAGACAAACCTCTGTCCTCTATTACAGTAGTCGCGGTTGTCACAAAAGTGTCTTTGGATCTTTTCTCAAATGGCCCTATTCACACAAAACTAGTTTTCCCTGAGGTGGAAAGATAAATCCGTTTCGCTGACAAAATCACATCTGAATCGAACATGTCGACGTTTTCCTCATACAATCGAAATTGTATTGGTGTCATGGATGTTTAAATGTTTACATGCAAACTCCACATAGAAAGAACTCTTGATCCACCCAAGGCTCGAACCTTGGACCTCCTGGCTATATTAAATAAGAGTTATTGGTTCACTGTAGCAGCCTGATCATCTAATGTTATATTTCATATGAAGAGTTTTGTTCCAAAACGCGATAAACACCATTTTAAAAAAAATTAGTTACCGCCAAAATCAGTATTGTATCAGGTCAGTATTTAAAAGTACCCTGTAAAAAAATTCTGTAGAAATTACAGTATTACTGACTTACTGTAGATTTTAAATTTATGTTATTTACTGGCAACAGTTTATTCAAAGTTAAATGAACATGAAACATTTTCAGTCTTTATCCTCTACAGTAAGTTACTGGAAACCAGCTGCATAATTACAGCAAATTTTTTACAGTGAAAATTCTTAATTTTACGCAAAATCCAATATATGCCGTGTTATTATATTTTCTCCTTTTTTTTCCCAAAACACGATAAACGCCACTCCTCATTTTTTGCAGAATGCAATAAATCCGCTCAACAAATCACAGCGCACCATTCCGCGCATTGTACACATTAATGGCGGCACGTTGAATACAAGGAATCCTAGTTTTCCTCATCTTGTACTTCGTGATCAACAAAAACGAAATAATACTTTGATGCCATTGATAAACCTGTTGTGGTTTTCTGTGACAGGAAAGAAACGTAAGCCATCAGCCTCTAATAATTCACGCGAGAGGCATTCGGGAGACAGGGAAATGTCATTTGCTTGTTCTCCTGACAGCATCAAGCTTCTGTCATGCTAACACATTGACCCCAGGGGATCTTATGAAAAACTTTCCATTATTTTACTCGAAGACAACAAAAATCGAGCAGGACCAAAACATTTTACAGCTAATCGCTTTAAAAAAAAAAGTTCAGAGACGACGTCCCAAGTATAACCGCAGCAATGAAAGTGTACTTAATATGGTAAAGTAAGTGTTTTGATTAATTCCATTAATGTTTATTTTTTCAACTAAATGAATATAACATGGCAAAGATGAATGCACATTTATATATTGATTCAATAGATTTATTGAATTTGTGGAAAAAATTATCAGTTTTTATAATAAATCTTTGAAAATCAAATTATGTATTTAATTTTTTTATGTTTTTATAACCTAAGGATGCTATGTGAAAGTTTGTAACAGAAAATAGTTGTTTTCATCTTGTCACTTTCTTGTTATAGAAAACACATTTTTACCAAAATAAGTCAAAATGGATTTATTGCGTTTTGGAACCAAACTCTTCATATACAGTATATTATGATGGCTTTCCCTAGCATCAGACCTTACATAACTCTCACATCTAGATGAAATAAATGATTAGTTTTTCTATTCATTGATATTTTGATTAATCGCTTTAATAAGAACTACAGAGAATCCCAATTATAAAATCACAGACATCTTGTTAATTACTAACTCAAGTATTATTTAGAAAGCGAATCCCACCTGAATGCTGCATTAGCGGTAATTTCCCACGAGTCGTCGAAATTACCCATGCATTCACCAAGAGTCACTTCTGCGGACTGTTGTGGGAATCAAGGGTCCAAAACACTTTGAGACACAAGGTTTCGTAATGATGAAACCCTCACGCAGGTCGCAAATCTGATGCCTAGGCCCTGCTCATGACTTATACATAACTTCATGGCTGTTCAGACATTGTGATACCTCAGCATCCTGCTAAGGGCAATTAAATGGAAAGGGACTAAAGCTCCCTCGCGTTTGAGAGAGGTTACGGCTTCGGCTACAAAAAAAAAACCCTTACGCAGGACATATCAGTACAAACGCACCACCCAAATAAGCAAAGGAGAAGCTGAGGCCACGGTTCGGAGAAATTCAAGGCCGCGCGAGCCAGTGCTGTTTTCTAAAGAAGTCAGCAATGCTGTCGTGCACATGTTGATGAGGCGGACAGACTTTAGGCATGTCGACTTTAAAGTCATGTTTCCAACTTTCATGTGGACTCCGGGCCTATGCCAATTTGTGAGCATTTCTTGAAATGACCCCGAGGAACCTCTGCTCTCCTTCTCTCTGATCATTTTCCTACCAGATCTCTATGTTTTATAGCCCATAAACTTCAACCTTTCGTTACGCATTCTGTGCACAAAGGATTCTGTGACATAAATAATTCAGGGCGGCCTGCCGTATGCTGTCAGCAAATCCCAAACTGAGGCGCTGTTAAGCGATTTCAGGCTGAGCGGGGTCTATTTCAGGGTGTGCAATTTACCACAAAGTGAATAAATGTCTGTCCCTCAAGACGAACACAAACAAATCCATAAATGATTTTCAACGAATACAAACAAAAGCATCAATTTTAAAGGCGAAGTTCAGCAAAAAAAAGGAAAATTCTGTCATTGTCTATTTACCCTCCAAACCTGTACAATAGCTTTTACAGAGGACCACAAAATGTGATGCAGAGATATTCAGCTTAGGATTCACTTGCTGCAAAAAACAAAAAGATGCTGACAAACTATCAAGCTCCAACCACATATTTAATAAAAGAGTTTAGACAACTGATGCATTCAGATTTTATGATATCTATGGATGGTGACCACATCTCCAAGCTTAAAAAAACACAAAAACCAAAAGTGTAAACAAATAACTCAACTCGTGCTGTACATTTCAAGTGTCCTGTAGGAACACAAATGGTTTGGTTAAAACCTGAATGTTATAAAGATGTTATCCCTTTTAACTCGCATATATAACGATACAGTCATGTAAATGTCACAGGAGTGACGATCTTTTAGGCGGAACCAAAAATTGGGAAAGTTTGGTTCCGCCCGGATGTTTCCGCCCAGACCGGTAAGAGAAAACACCGGACATCCGGTAGCGCCGCGAACGCTGTAATCAGCCGAATTACATACAGCTGAGTGTCATTAAGAGGAGCGCCGGGTGATTGGACGATGGCAACACTCAGGAGAGTATTTGAGAGCAGTTTAAACCACAGTTGGTGTGCTTATTTTTCTTGTTGGTGGTGTGTATCGTAGTGCTGAGTTGGGCTCACCGGGTATGCTGTTTTGGATTGTTGTAACTGCTCTCTCTCTCGGTTGGATTATAGCCTTACATTGATGAAGATATCGAAGACCTTATAGGTAGAGGAATTAAACGAATACTGACCTTGGATGAAAGAAACGAAGGAAGGAAAGACGCATCGTTGTGAGTATACGATTGTGGAAAAGTGGTGTTGGTGGCTGAAAACCACTTTGTCTATGCATCTAGAGTCCTAGCAGTGTGAGATAAATCTTGGAGAGCGTGGGACGAAGAAAGTACAGCAGCTGTGAGTAACGGAGTCTTTTTATGGATGTGTTGTACATATATTTGACCTGTATATCTCTTTGAGTGTTTTTTTGGAAGAGAGCGGGTGGCCCTACCCCTGAACCAGCGCGGTGGGTGAGCCAAAGGGTCTTTGTGCTGAAACAGCTCCAGTGACGAAAACAAACCCTAGGCCAAGTTACCATCTCCATATTCTTCGTCCAGAGTGAGGTGAAGGAAGACGGGCGTCTATTGTGTGCACTGAGCGTGGTGGGTGAGTCTTGGATGTAGAAATTTTCACTTGGAGTGGTGCTGTGAAATGCTGTGTATTGCAGTGAGATTGCTGTGTCTTGTCTGACGTACCCCCGCCTCCAGTCACTCGTTCTTGAGACGACGAAGAGGAAGAACGGTTTAGAGTAAGACCTGTATATAAATATGCTGTGAGTGTGTTCCAGTCTTAAAATCACGGAGTGGCGTCTCGAAGTATTTTCCCAGCCAAAACGCTCGGCGGATTGGAGTTTAGGAGTGGCGGTGAAGAACTGTGCTATCGACGGTGTGTGAGTATTGCCTCTATACTGCTACCTTACCTGTGCCCTTTTATCATCGCAGAGTTGGAGGCGAAGGAGATCCGCCGCCCCGAGGTCTCGACGAAAGGGCGCCCCGGTCCAGTTTTCGATTGACCAACGGGTCTCGAGGAAAGGGCAGCGCTCGACCCGGTGTGCCGGCGTGACGTCCTCGCCCCTCTGTAGACCAACGAGCTCGCCGAGAGGGTTTTGGCCCCCGGCGTCACATAGGAAAACACTGTCTAGCTGACGCACCGCGCAGCCAGTTACCGTAAGTCCGCCACCCTGTTAAAATAACATATGACCTGTTAAAACTGCCAAATCAACAGGGAAGAGGAGTGTGATGTGAGAGCTGTGCAGAGAGCCATACCTACCTCGAAGCGGTAGTCAGCAGTCATCTGCGGAGAGAGAGAGAGAGCCAGCGTGAGCACTGAGATACTGAACTGTGCAGAGAGCCATACCTACCCAAAGCTGTAGTCAGCGCAGAGGTGAGAGAACCATTGGAAAATCGATTCATTGTGCCTTGTGTCCCAGCAGTCATCTGTGGAGAGAGAGAGAGAAAGAGCCAGCGTGAGCACTGAGATACTGAACTGTGCAGAGAGCCATACCTACCCAAAGCTGTAGTCAGCGCAGAGGTGAGAGAAACATTGGAAAATCGATTCATTGTGCCTTGTGTCCCAGCAGTCATCTGTGGAAAGAGAGAGAGAAAGAGCCAGCGTGAGCACTGAGATACTGAACTGTGCAGAGAGCCATACCTACCCAAAGCTGTAGTCAGCGCAGAGGTGAGAGAACCATTGGAAAATCGATTCATTGTGCCTTGTGTCCCAGCAGTCATCTGTGGAAAGAGAGAGAGCAAGAGCCAGCGTGAGCACTGAGATACTGAACTGTGAAGAGAGCCATACCTACCCAAAGCTGTAGTCAGCGCAGAGGTGAGAGAGCCATTGGAGACCGATGCATTGTGCCTTTATGTCCCAGCAGTCATCTGTGGAGAGAGAGAGAAAGAGCCAGCGTGAAAGCTGAGATATCGGACTGTGAGGAGAGAGCCATACCTACCCTAAGCTGTAGTCAGCGCAGAGTCCTCTGTGGAGAGAGAGAGAGACAGAGTCAGCGTGACCGCAGAGATATCAAGCCGTTCAGGAAAGCCCAACGTACCAGAAGCTGTAGTCAGCGACGAGGTGAGAGAAACTATTGGAAACCGATTCACAGTGCCTTTGAGTCCCCAGTAGTTATCTGTGGAGGGGTAGAGTGAACCCGTGTGCGTGTTAAAGGAACAGTAAGGAAGGAAACCTATACTTACCAAGAGCCGCAGTCGGTGAAGAGGTGAGAGAATCCTCGGAGATCGATCCACCGTGTCCTCGTGTCCCGGCGGTAGCCTGTGGAGAAAGAGAGAACAGGGAAGGAGAGTCATTAAGAGGAGCGCCGGGTGATTGGACGATGGCAACACTCAGGAGAGTATTTGAGAGCAGTTTAAACCACAGTTGGTGTGCTTATTTTTCTTGTTGGTGGTGTGTATCGTAGTGCTGAGTTGGGCTCACCGGGTATGCTGTTTTGGATTGTTGTAACTGCTCTCTCTCTCGGTTGGATTATAGCCTTACATTGATGAAGATATCGAAGACCTTATAGGTAGAGGAATTAAACGAATACTGACCTTGGATGAAAGAAACGAAGGAAGGAAAGACGCATCGTTGTGAGTATACGATTGTGGAAAAGTGGTGTTGGTGGCTGAAAACCACTTTGTCTATGCATCTAGAGTCCTAGCAGTGTGAGATAAATCTTGGAGAGCGTGGGACGAAGAAAGTACAGCAGCTGTGAGTAACGGAGTCTTTTTATGGATGTGTTGTACATATATTTGACCTGTATATCTCTTTGAGTGTTTTTTTGGAAGAGAGCGGGTGGCCCTACCCCTGAACCAGCGCGGTGGGTGAGCCAAAGGGTCTTTGTGCTGAAACAGCTCCAGTGACGAAAACAAACCCTAGGCCAAGTTACCATCTCCATATTCTTCGTCCAGAGTGAGGTGAAGGAAGACGGGCGTCTATTGTGTGCACTGAGCGTGGTGGGTGAGTCTTGGATGTAGAAATTTTCACTTGGAGTGGTGCTGTGAAATGCTGTGTATTGCAGTGAGATTGCTGTGTCTTGTCTGACGTACCCCCGCCTCCAGTCACTCGTTCTTGAGACGACGAAGAGGAAGAACGGTTTAGAGTAAGACCTGTATATAAATATGCTGTGAGTGTGTTCCAGTCTTAAAATCACGGAGTGGCGTCTCGAAGTATTTTCCCAGCCAAAACGCTCGGCGGATTGGAGTTTAGGAGTGGCGGTGAAGAACTGTGCTATCGACGGTGTGTGAGTATTGCCTCTATACTGCTACCTTACCTGTGCCCTTTTATCATCGCAGAGTTGGAGGCGAAGGAGATCCGCCGCCCCGAGGTCTCGACGAAAGGGCGCCCCGGTCCAGTTTTCGATTGACCAACGGGTCTCGAGGAAAGGGCAGCGCTCGACCCGGTGTGCCGGCGTGACGTCCTCGCCCCTCTGTAGACCAACGAGCTCGCCGAGAGGGTTTTGGCCCCCGGCGTCACATAGGAAAACACTGTCTAGCTGACGCACCGCGCAGCCAGTTACCGTAAGTCCGCCACCCTGTTAAAATAACATATGACCTGTTAAAACTGCCAAATCAACAGGGAAGAGGAGTGTGATGTGAGAGCTGTGCAGAGAGCCATACCTACCTCGAAGCGGTAGTCAGCAGTCATCTGCGGAGAGAGAGAGAGAGCCAGCGTGAGCACTGAGATACTGAACTGTGCAGAGAGCCATACCTACCCAAAGCTGTAGTCAGCGCAGAGGTGAGAGAACCATTGGAAAATCGATTCATTGTGCCTTGTGTCCCAGCAGTCATCTGTGGAGAGAGAGAGAGAAAGAGCCAGCGTGAGCACTGAGATACTGAACTGTGCAGAGAGCCATACCTACCCAAAGCTGTAGTCAGCGCAGAGGTGAGAGAAACATTGGAAAATCGATTCATTGTGCCTTGTGTCCCAGCAGTCATCTGTGGAAAGAGAGAGAGAAAGAGCCAGCGTGAGCACTGAGATACTGAACTGTGCAGAGAGCCATACCTACCCAAAGCTGTAGTCAGCGCAGAGGTGAGAGAACCATTGGAAAATCGATTCATTGTGCCTTGTGTCCCAGCAGTCATCTGTGGAAAGAGAGAGAGCAAGAGCCAGCGTGAGCACTGAGATACTGAACTGTGAAGAGAGCCATACCTACCCAAAGCTGTAGTCAGCGCAGAGGTGAGAGAGCCATTGGAGACCGATGCATTGTGCCTTTATGTCCCAGCAGTCATCTGTGGAGAGAGAGAGAAAGAGCCAGCGTGAAAGCTGAGATATCGGACTGTGAGGAGAGAGCCATACCTACCCTAAGCTGTAGTCAGCGCAGAGTCCTCTGTGGAGAGAGAGAGAGACAGAGTCAGCGTGACCGCAGAGATATCAAGCCGTTCAGGAAAGCCCAACGTACCAGAAGCTGTAGTCAGCGACGAGGTGAGAGAAACTATTGGAAACCGATTCACAGTGCCTTTGAGTCCCCAGTAGTTATCTGTGGAGGGGTAGAGTGAACCCGTGTGCGTGTTAAAGGAACAGTAAGGAAGGAAACCTATACTTACCAAGAGCCGCAGTCGGTGAAGAGGTGAGAGAATCCTCGGAGATCGATCCACCGTGTCCTCGTGTCCCGGCGGTAGCCTGTGGAGAAAGAGAGAACAGGGAAGGAGAGTGAGTCGACAAGCAAGGAGCTGTGTGAGATAGGCGGTGGACCGCCTCGAGCTAGCTACAGGTACACGGATGAGAGAAAGTCTATACCAACACTGATTTGATTTATTCTGCCTCCAGGAAGGAAGAGGAGCGCGCCACGGGCAGAGGGAACCAGAGGCGGGAGCCCGTTCCCCGACGCAACTTTCACCCCCCTGTCACTCACTTGCTCGTGGCCCCTTGGAGGACAGATCCAGACATTAGTTTTAATTTCCCTTTCCCCAATCCCCAGAATCTTTTAAATATTTAAACAAACAAAGAATATTTTTTTATACTTACCTGTTCCTCGTTGTTGTTTGGTCATTGGGTTGGTTTTGGGGACCTCCTCGAGGTGGGAATTTAGAAGGGGCGTGGCTTAACCACTAGCAGCCAGCCCCTGGCTTGTGACAGATTTTGGCGTAGTCGGCAGGGCCCCACCTCGAGTTGAGTAACCAGACTAGCCCAATGACCGACAACGCGGGGCCCGCAGCCCAACCCCGTGCGGTGCCTGTCTTTATGGGTAGCCCTTGGGTCCAAAAGTATGGAGGGATAGAGTCGGGAATACGACTAACGGAATGGAAGGCCCAGTTGGAATATTTAGCCGACCTGCAAAGCCTTAGTGTAGCCCAGCGGCTCCAGCTCGTGTTAAACTCCTTAGAGGGAGAAGCGCGGCGAGAAGTACAGGCCGCCCCTGAAGCTGTCCGAGCCAGTGCCCAAACTATATTTCAATTCCTTACCGAGCAATATGGTGACCACACCCCCGTAGCTGTCCTCCGTTCCCAATTCTTCAACAGTAAACAAGGCCCCCGACAACCCATTAGAGCTTTTGCCCTGAGACTGCGAGAACAGTTCACCCGGCTACAGGCCCGCCGCGACCATGGATTGGGAGATGGCGAGACTTTGCTGCGCGACCAATTCCTCCTGGGGATGAAAGAGGGCCCCGTGAGACAGAGTTTGAGGGTCCAGTTTCGCAGAGACCCCGACCTCACATTTGAAGATCTAAGGAAGGAGGCGTTAGCCTTAGAGGGCGACGAGGTCGAGGTGAGTGAGACCCCAGTATGTGCAGCGGTAAACGAGAGTGTGCCACCACCACCAGAACGCACGGATTGGAAGCAGGCTCTAAAAGTCGAACTGTTGAAGGATGTCCGGGAGCAGATGTCAGAATTATCCAAAACTCTTCTGGGAGAGCTGCGCCAAGGTAGGGCACGGGAGGAGCCAAGGCCGGCACCCCGAGAGCGAGTATACTCGGAGAGGAGCCGAGAGCCGCCGGGACGCCCAAACCGTTATAATCGACCCCGTTTCGAATGGGATGACCAGGGACGACCAATTTGCAATCGTTGTGGTGAGCCTGGACATTACAGTCGTCAGTGTGGGCCTCGCAGGGCATCTGAAGGGGGTTTTTAGGACGACCGGCCACAGTGGGTCGTGTGGCCGGGACCCCTCGAGAAGACCCGGGAAGGAGGGACAGCTCTAGGCAGCAGATGATCGGGCATAGCCCGGTGGCAGAAGTAAAAGTGTGTGGCAAATGGATTCAGTGCCTGGTAGACACGGGCTCACAGGTAACGATGTTCGCAGAAAGCCTCTCCAAGGAGATATTCGGACAGGAAGGAACACGAGGAACAGAGGCCCCCTGGCTGACGTTGAAGGGCGCTAATGGCCTAGAAATCCCCTACATTGGCTATCGCCTGGCGGATCTTGAAGTGCATGGGGTGGTCGTCCCCCAGAAAGGTGTGATCATTGTTGAAGATAGGTGTTTGGGCGCCCACCGAGCCCTATTGGGCATGAATGTCCTCTCCGAATGCTGGGAGGAGATATTCCAGGCTAGGCCTGGTCCGAGGATTTCACCCACTGAGAGACCCAAGTGGGAGCGTGTAGTGGCCGACTGCCGTCGGGTCCAAATGAACCAGGTGCGTAGAAATCGGGAGGAAGTGGGAAGAGTAATGTGTCGTTTTGCTTTGTCTATTCCCCCTAGGAGTGAGGCTATCGTATGGGCAAGAGTGCCCCTTCGAGAAGCGAGCCCAGAGGAGTGGGTGTTGGTAGAGCCACATACAGACTGCCCACAAGTGGAGGTAGCACGGGGACTAGCGGCGGTCCACCGGGGGAGAATCCCGGTAAGGGTACGAAACGAGCACCCCTATGCAGTACAGCTACACCGGCATCAACGACTGGCCCGGCTGACGACGGTCACACCCCACCAGGTGAGGGAAGAGAGGGACGTCAGTTTTCGTCAGGTGTGCCCCACTGTGATCGAGGTGGCCCTGACCCAGTTGGATGCCCCGGCGAGTAGCCAGGAGGGAGGTGTGCCAAGACACCTAGCGGGTGAGTCACTGCAAGGGGACGACCTGGGACAGGTACAGACACAGAAACTGCAGGCACTCCTTCGAAAGTGGCAACATGTGTTTGCGAGGCACGATGAGGACTACGGGTGCACCAGGGTGGTGGAACACCACATCCCCACCGGGGATGCAGGGCCGAGTAGGGAGAGATATCGACCGATCCCACCTACCTTGTATGCGGAAGTACGTACACTCCTGCAGGGCATGTTGGGCCGGGGCATTGTCCGAGAGAGTAGCAGTCCCTGGGCGGCCCCCATCGTGCTCGTACAAAAGAAGACGGGAGCCTGGAGGTTCTGTGTGGACTATCGCAAGCTGAACCTGGTAACCAAGAAAGACGCCTTCCCCTTACCACGAATCGAAGACTCCCTTGCTAGCCTCACGCAGTCAGCCTGGTACTCCACCTTAGATCTGGCCAGTGGATATTGGCAGGTGCAAGTAGCCGAGGCCGACCGGGAGAAGACCGCCTTCACGACCCCGTTCGGACTATTCGAATGGGACCGGATGCCCTTCGGACTCTGCAACGCTCCGGCCACCTTCCAACGCTTGATGCAACGTTGTCTTGGAGGTCAGTTGATGGAGTCAGTATTGGTATATCTGGATGATGTGATTGTGTATTCCCCAGATTTCGATTCCCACCTCCGGCACCTAGAGGAAGTCTTCCGAGCCATGGAAAGGTACGGGCTGAAGCTGCAGCCGGACAAATGCCACCTGCTGCGGCGAGAAGTGAAGTTCCTGGGCCATGTGGTCAGCGCAGCGGGGGTGGCCGTGGACCCCGAGAAAGTCTCGGCAGTGAAGGAGTGGGACGCGCCTAAGACTGTGAGGCAAGTACGATCCTTTCTGGGATTCGTGGGATATTATAGGCGATTTATTAAGGACTTCTCAAAGATTGCCAAGCCCCTTAACCAGTTGCTGGTTGGCACGGGACGAAGCCGGGGCCGTGGGTCGCCCCCTATTAACTGGGACAAAGATTGTGAGATGGCTTTTCAGAGGCTGAAGCAGGAGTTGTTACAGGCCCCCATCTTGGCGTATGCTGATTTTTCTGAACCTTTTGTCTTATATACAGACGCGAGCAACCTGGGATTGGGGGCAGTATTGGCCCAACGGCAAGAAGGAACAGAGCGGGTGATCGCTTATGCGAGCCGGAGTCTTCATCCGGCAGAGAGGAACGACGCAAATTACAGCTCCTTCAAGCTGGAACTGCTGGCCCTGAAGTGGGCCCTGAGCGAAAAGTTCAAGGACTACCTTTGGGGAGCTAAGGTAACAGTCATCACAGATAACAACCCTCTAGTACATTTGCAGACGGCGAAGCTGGGGGCCGTGGAACAGCGATGGGTGGCTCAGCTGGCCAACTTCGATTACAAGCTGCAGTATCGGCCTGGACGAGAGCACACGAACGCGGACGTCCTCTCAAGACTGCCCGAGGGAAAGAGCCCCAGACGCCAGGGGGATCGAAGGGAGAATAGCCGTGAGGAGGGCTACATGATAGGGGCCGTGGAGGCGCCAGGAGGCCAGCAGGAGGCTGCACCAGGGAATTGGGGGTGGGACCCCCGCCGGTGGATAGAAAGGCAGGCCCAGGACCGGGACGTGTGCCAAGTGAAGACGTGGGTAGAGCAGGGCCGACGGCCCACGTCGGTGGAGAGGCTAGCCCAGACGGAGACTGGGAAGAAGTTACTGGGACAGTGGGAGAAGCTGGGGCTACAGGAGGGGGTGCTCTGTAGGAAAACCTGCGATCCGAAAGTGGGCGAGGAAGTGTGCCAGATCGTGGTGCCAGCCAACCAGGTAAACGCATTGGTCTCAGCCTATCATGACCAGTTGGGACACCAAGGACAGGAGAGGACCGTATCCCTACTGCGTAGGTTCTTCTACTGGCCGGGATTGGAGGCGTCTGTGCACAACTTAATTCAAGCTTGCCCCCGGTGCATGCTGTTTAAATCTAGACGAGAGGCCCGAGCACCGATGGTACCCATCCACGCGAAAGCCCCCCTCCACATAATGGCAATGGACTTCCTGACGCTGGGCCGCCCTCAGGACCGGTATCAAAATATTCTGGTCATCACTGACCTGTTTACCAAATACGCCTGGGCAGTCCCGACGCTCGATCAGACAGCCAACACCACCGCCACAGCTCTATGGCGAAATGTGTTCCAGACATTTGGATGTCCCGAGTTCCTGCACTCCGACCAGGGGGCAAATTTTGAATCCAAGGTAATCCGTGAGTTATGCCAGTTGTATGGATGTACCAAAACCCACACCACGTCGTACCATCCCCAGGGAAATGGAAGCTGTGAGAGGTTTAATCAGACCCTATTGGGGCTACTGGGGACCTTAGATCAACGACAGCAGAGTGATTGGGTGAGTGCTTTACCAAACCTTTTGCAAGCATATAACAACAGTGTTCATAGCACGACGGGGTATGCCCCTACTTACCTGATGTTCGGCAGGCACGTACGGATGCCCACTGACCTGGTCCTGGGAGTAGCAGCAGACCGGGAAGAAGTGAGTGTGACGGAGTGGGTGGGGCGCCTTACACTTTGCGTACGAACAAGTTTCTAGGAAGATACACACGGCAGGAGAAAGGAACAAACGATTGTATGATCGGACTGCTCGAGATGCCCCCCTGTTACCAGGTGAGAGGGTCCTGGCAAGGGATAACCGGCGGCAAGGAAAGGGAAAGCTGAGCGACCGCTGGGAGGCCATCCCGTATGTGGTTTGCAAGCAGCAGAGACCGGGACAGCCGGTGTACACCATCCGGCCCGAGGGAAAACCTGGCCCCGAACGGGTAGTACATCGGAACATGCTTCGCCCCTGTCCGAATTACCCCGAGACTGTGATAGAGGGGCCCACGGAGCCAGTGCCGGCGGCCCCCTGGATGGAAGGATGGGCTGTGGTACCAGGTCGACCCGTGGCGGCGCTACCCCCTGCCGCCCAGATACAGCCAGAGATAGTACCCGAGCCAGCTGAACCCCCAGTGGCCCAGATACCGCCTGAGTTGGCACCTGAGCCGGTTGAACCTCCGGCGGCCCAGATGCAACCAGGGGTAGTACCCGAGCCAGTCGAATCCGATTCACCCGTGAGACGCTCCCAACGGGAGAGCCGAGGACGCCCCCCTGCCCGATACGGTGAGTGGACAACGCCGAGGCATTCCAGGGACTAGAATGCATTGGCGGGGGAGGATGTCACAGGAGTGACGATCTTTTAGGCGGAACCAAAAATTGGGAAAGTTTGGTTCCGCCCGGATGTTTCCGCCCAGACCGGTAAGAGAAAACACCGGACATCCGGTAGCGCCGCGAACGCTGTAATCAGCCGAATTACATACAGCTGAGTGTCATTAAGAGGAGCGCCGGGTGATTGGACGATGGCAACACTCAGGAGAGTATTTGAGAGCAGTTTAAACCACAGTTGGTGTGCTTATTTTTCTTGTTGGTGGTGTGTATCGTAGTGCTGAGTTGGGCTCACCGGGTATGCTGTTTTGGATTGTTGTAACTGCTCTCTCTCTCGGTTGGATTATAGCCTTACATTGATGAAGATATCGAAGACCTTATAGGTAGAGGAATTAAACGAATACTGACCTTGGATGAAAGAAACGAAGGAAGGAAAGACGCATCGTTGTGAGTATACGATTGTGGAAAAGTGGTGTTGGTGGCTGAAAACCACTTTGTCTATGCATCTAGAGTCCTAGCAGTGTGAGATAAATCTTGGAGAGCGTGGGACGAAGAAAGTACAGCAGCTGTGAGTAACGGAGTCTTTTTATGGATGTGTTGTACATATATTTGACCTGTATATCTCTTTGAGTGTTTTTTTGGAAGAGAGCGGGTGGCCCTACCCCTGAACCAGCGCGGTGGGTGAGCCAAAGGGTCTTTGTGCTGAAACAGCTCCAGTGACGAAAACAAACCCTAGGCCAAGTTACCATCTCCATATTCTTCGTCCAGAGTGAGGTGAAGGAAGACGGGCGTCTATTGTGTGCACTGAGCGTGGTGGGTGAGTCTTGGATGTAGAAATTTTCACTTGGAGTGGTGCTGTGAAATGCTGTGTATTGCAGTGAGATTGCTGTGTCTTGTCTGACGTACCCCCGCCTCCAGTCACTCGTTCTTGAGACGACGAAGAGGAAGAACGGTTTAGAGTAAGACCTGTATATAAATATGCTGTGAGTGTGTTCCAGTCTTAAAATCACGGAGTGGCGTCTCGAAGTATTTTCCCAGCCAAAACGCTCGGCGGATTGGAGTTTAGGAGTGGCGGTGAAGAACTGTGCTATCGACGGTGTGTGAGTATTGCCTCTATACTGCTACCTTACCTGTGCCCTTTTATCATCGCAGAGTTGGAGGCGAAGGAGATCCGCCGCCCCGAGGTCTCGACGAAAGGGCGCCCCGGTCCAGTTTTCGATTGACCAACGGGTCTCGAGGAAAGGGCAGCGCTCGACCCGGTGTGCCGGCGTGACGTCCTCGCCCCTCTGTAGACCAACGAGCTCGCCGAGAGGGTTTTGGCCCCCGGCGTCACATAGGAAAACACTGTCTAGCTGACGCACCGCGCAGCCAGTTACCGTAAGTCCGCCACCCTGTTAAAATAACATATGACCTGTTAAAACTGCCAAATCAACAGGGAAGAGGAGTGTGATGTGAGAGCTGTGCAGAGAGCCATACCTACCTCGAAGCGGTAGTCAGCAGTCATCTGCGGAGAGAGAGAGAGAGCCAGCGTGAGCACTGAGATACTGAACTGTGCAGAGAGCCATACCTACCCAAAGCTGTAGTCAGCGCAGAGGTGAGAGAACCATTGGAAAATCGATTCATTGTGCCTTGTGTCCCAGCAGTCATCTGTGGAGAGAGAGAGAGAAAGAGCCAGCGTGAGCACTGAGATACTGAACTGTGCAGAGAGCCAAACCTACCCAAAGCTGTAGTCAGCGCAGAGGTGAGAGAAACATTGGAAAATCGATTCATTGTGCCTTGTGTCCCAGCAGTCATCTGTGGAAAGAGAGAGAGAAAGAGCCAGCGTGAGCACTGAGATACTGAACTGTGCAGAGAGCCATACCTACCCAAAGCTGTAGTCAGCGCAGAGGTGAGAGAAACATTGGAAAATCGATTCATTGTGCCTTGTGTCCCAGCAGTCATCTGTGGAAAGAGAGAGAGAAAGAGCCAGCGTGAGCACTGAGATACTGAACTGTGCAGAGAGCCATACCTACCCAAAGCTGTAGTCAGCGCAGAGGTGAGAGAACCATTGGAAAATCGATTCATTGTGCCTTGTGTCCCAGCAGTCATCTGTGGAAAGAGAGAGAGCAAGAGCCAGCGTGAGCACTGAGATACTGAACTGTGAAGAGAGCCATACCTACCCAAAGCTGTAGTCAGCGCAGAGGTGAGAGAGCCATTGGAGACCGATGCATTGTGCCTTTATGTCCCAGCAGTCATCTGTGGAGAGAGAGAGAAAGAGCCAGCGTGAACGCTGAGATATCGGACTGTGAGGAGAGAGCCATACCTACCCTAAGCTGTAGTCAGCGCAGAGTCCTCTGTGGAGAGAGAGAGAGACAGAGTCAGCGTGACCGCAGAGATATCAAGCCGTTCAGGAAAGCCCAACGTACCAGAAGCTGTAGTCAGCGACGAGGTGAGAGAAACTATTGGAAACCGATTCACAGTGCCTTTGAGTCCCCAGTAGTTATCTGTGGAGGGGTAGAGAGAACCCGTGTGCGTGTTAAAGGAACAGTAAGGAAGGAAACCTATACTTACCAAGAGCCGCAGTCGGTGAAGAGGTGAGAGAATCCTCGGAGATCGATCCACCGTGTCCTCGTGTCCCGGCGGTAGCCTGTGGAGAAAGAGAGAACAGGGAAGGAGAGTGAGTCGACAAGCAAGGAGCTGTGTGAGATAGGCGGTGGACCGCCTCGAGCTAGCTACAGGTACACGGATGAGAGAAAGTCTATACCAACACTGATTTGATTTATTCTGCCTCCAGGAAGGAAGAGGAGCGCGCCACGGGCAGAGGGAACCAGAGGCGGGAGCCCGTTCCCCGACGCAACTTTCACCCCCCTGTCACTCACTTGCTCGTGGCCCCTTGGAGGACAGATCCAGACATTAGTTTTAATTTCCCTTTCCCCAATCCCCAGAATCTTTTAAATATTTAAACAAATAAAGAATATTTTTTTATACTTACCTGTTCCTCGTTGTTGTTTGGTCATTGGGTTGGTTTTGGGGACCTCCTCGAGGTGGGAATTTAGAAGGGGCGTGGCTTAACCACTAGCAGCCAGCCCCTGGGTTGTGACATAAATTCCACATATCTGTTAATATCCTTTATATATGGCAAGAATCTCACAGATCATCTTTGTAGAGCAACTACAAGCAGCTTATCTAGAATCAAGTCTAAGGTCAATCTCATATGAAGGTACTCCACTAAAGGGCAGAACAGCAATAGCACCTGCTCTCACTGGAAATGACCTCTCTTTCAACCAGCAAGCCAACAGCTGCTATAATCTTACCCTTTATAGACTACATAACCTCGGGCTATTCCAACTATCAGACACATTGATGGATGACATCTTGCATGCAAAACTAGAGCACCAAGTTTCATCTCCATAAGGCATGAAATATGAAATCGACACACAAGGCAAATTCCGAGATGATGCAATTCTTCAAAATACATAAACAAGGTAAAGAAAGAACGAAAACCAAAGAGCTGTTAAGGTCTAACAAACCCGGAGGAGAATTAACATTTCAAAGATGGGGTTTCCTCATATCTAATGGGTTTTGGGAATAATGGCTCTTGATTTATGAGTAGGTTTTATACCACAGCATAATTTACACACAGTCATATTTCAAAAGTGAATTTGCTGCTATTTCATTAAACTACAGTACAACTACTATACCACACCAATGTGTTGAGTTTGCATGCTTGACAAATTTGAAACACTGTGTGGTCAAGTTTTGAAAGAAAAGAATGTATTGAAATATTCAAATGTTAAAATTTAACTGTTTGTCAGGGGAGTGCAGTCCATTTAAGAGGAGGTGGATGCTTTGCATAAAATGTTATAAAAAACAGTCCGTAGCTGTCACTGGGACACTATTCTTTTAAAATGCAAACCATTACACATAAAGAGTTCATATTAGTACCTCATGGGTTCACATTGGTACCAAAAAGTGCCTTAACTTAACTTAGTACCTTAACCTTTATGGGTTGTGGAGGCCATTTTTGGCTACAAGTATTTAATTTAACTTAATGTTATTTAATTTAATGTTATTTTATTTTATTGTATTTAATTGAATTTAATTTAATTTTATTTTATTTTATAAATAGTCCTATTTTTAAGTTTATTTTATTTTTACGTCTTAATTTGGCCACAACTTTGTCTGTGTTTCAGCAAATGAAAATATTTTTGGTGACAAATCTTATATTGACACATATTTTGAGAAAACGCTTTGATACGTTCCTTTTTGCTAAAGGAAAAACCACCAACAATCAAGATTGCATGATTATTTGAAGCATGGCTGTGCAATCAAAATGTCATTATAATGAAGTCAATTGGGGCAAAAAAGCCATGAACAACTTAATAGGGAGAAAAAAATGAATCTGATGCTGCACAAAAACTGAAAAAGGCAATGTTTTTACTAATCCTTGACATGCCCAAGACTGTACATGGACTTTTTATATGAACAATCGGTCATTTTGTGTGTTTTTTCCTCAAATCAATGACATCACTTATGAACTTGGCAATTAAAGAGTTAAAATCCTGGAATTTTTATAAACATTTGTTAGTTATGATCAGTACTTAGGTTGATTCACAGATTTATGCAAAAAAAAATCATCCGATAATTTTTTACAGCCATTTAATTTAGTGGCCTTTTGTACACAAACAACTTGAAAGGGTAGTGAATTTGAACAATGCACAAGGGTTAAAGGTACATAATAGGTGATAGGTACATAAAGGTAAGGGCCGTTTTAAATGTTACTGCCCCGGCAACAGCAAGGGACTGTTTTTTTGACATTTACTTCTGACAGTATACCCAACCTTTTTGAAAGTTTTTTTGGGGATAAAATATAATAAATAATAATAACAATAATATAAAAGATACAATTTCATTGTCATTTGTGACCCTCGACCACAAAACCAGTCAGAAGTCACACGGGTATATTTGTGAAAATAGCCAACAATTTTTCTTTTATGCCAAAAATCATTATGATATTAAGTAAAGATCATGTTCCATGAAGATATTTTGTACATTTTCTGCAATAAATATATATAAAAATCTATTTATCATTAGTAATATGTGTTGCTAAGGACTTTATTTTAGACAACTTTGAAGACGATTTTCTAGATTCCAGATTTTCAAATACTGTAGTTACATCTCTGTCAAATATTGTCCTATTCTAACAAGCCACACAACAATAAAAAGCTTATTTATTCAGATTTTATGTGATGTATAAATCTCAATTTCAGAAAATGCACCCTTATGACCCTTAAGTTTTGTGGTCCAGGGTGACATTTGAGGTGTTGAAGTGATTATTTAAAGCTCACAGAATGTTGAAAATGTGTGTCTGTGCTGTAATTTAAGTGTTTGTGAATGAATTAGTTGCTAAATAATTATAATTCTGCAGATCTGTGCACATTATAGAAGGTTCAAGCGCATATTTTTAATAGCATTGGCTTTTATTGCTATGAAACATTATCATTGTTCCACTTTCTCTTTGCTTTGTTGCATGCGGCTGGTTTCCAAAAAAAGTAACTATGTTGTTGCTGCCAGACAGTGGTGTAGCTAAGTGACAGACACCCAATACAATGAATTGACCCAAATTATCATACAATAAAGTATTGTTGTTTCATTAATCTTCATGTAATTACAAACACAACAGACACGACTGTAAATCGTTAATACTTTTACAATGTGATAATTATGCTTAATAGAATTGACTAACCTCTGTGTTAGGCATTTAGCAAGTTATCCAATCTGTCTCAGTCTGTGAGTTTGTGTGAGTCTACATTTTGTAGTATTTTACTGTTAGAAAATCCGCCGTTTAGCCAGTAGCGATATTTAAATATTGACCCAGGAGAGAAGCCCTCCATCAACCTGCAGGCAGCAGCTCAAGAGCAACTAACCTGGTTTGTTAAGCCCACCGTGCAAATTGGATCTTTCTGTTATTGTGTACATATGTTGATGGGGTGCTTGCTATCCAGTCTTGTGCTTTTATTTGTCAATGCATAATTTTAATTGATAAAAGTTCAAGTCTTTATTTTGTATCAGTTAAACATGCATGCATTAGTGACATGATGTGAGAGATTCTGTCTTCCCGGTTTTGTTTTTATAGTTTGAGTAAGTCTGGATCTCTTAACTGTATTTTTTAGACATACTCTAAAAATGTCTGGATTATTTTTGACTCATAATGAGTAAATATTGACCCAATTGACCCAATACAACAAAACAACAACACAGCATTGGGTAATTTTAACCCAGCATGTGTTCTGTCCAATATTTACCCATTATGGGTAAAAATAATAACCCAAGCATTTTTAGAGAGCATACATTGTATTTTATAAAAATAAAATGTAATATTTCAGATCACAAAACTTTTAAAACATTCCCACAGTACAAACTTTTTTAAACCAAGATACAGAAATAGCTTCCACAATGTCACAATGATGAAATAAATGAAAATTGATATCCACACTTTACATAATTATGGTGTCATGCATCTATCTAAGTTATGAGAAGGTTAAATATTATTTCGAAACACCATAAGACATGATTGCATTAGGTTTATACTGTAACAAAGAACAAGTAAGATGTGTGGAAATCCACCAAATGTTGTGCTGTTTTTGCTGTGGGAAAGCCCCTGTGGCCTTGCCCCCAAACCATCCCAGCAACATAATAGAGAGGCTGAAGTTTACTTTTAACAAGATCCCTGGTCATTTCAGTGCAACCTTAACAGATCTAGCCACATATTTTATTACCGATTATTTTATAAACCTGTCAAATAATTCTAATATAGGGTTGGCAAACAGGCTGTTAGTACACGACCGGGCAGCCTTAAGTTAAATGGAAACCAGTGACAAAAATTTACTCAATTAAAAAGTTTGCCAATCCTGACAGGAACTATTAAAGGTACAGTGGAAAAATATATTAAGAAAAGTAAAAAAAACGCTGAATAGCTGATGGACATTGTTAGACTATGAGCTAATTATGATAGTGTTAGACTTTATCAGTAAACTACACTAGTTCCTAGTTTGTATGGTGGATCACCCATCATGAGCTATTCCTAGTGGATCTAAGAAAAAAATGCAGATTATACAGCGCATAAGGTCACACATAGACTACTATTAACAATGTACTGTATGTCTTGCAATGCATTGTAAGTCACTTTGTATAAAAGTCTTTTTGCATATGGCAGATGCTTTAATCCAAAGTTATTTAATCTAAACTTTGATTGGAACAGAACCACTGCCTTTTGAATTGCTAACATGTTCAACCAATTGAGCAGG
This sequence comes from Paramisgurnus dabryanus, assembly GCF_030506205.2. Lineage (NCBI taxonomy): Eukaryota > Metazoa > Chordata > Actinopteri > Cypriniformes > Cobitidae > Paramisgurnus > Paramisgurnus dabryanus. Next base: position 41,685,300 of record NC_133346.1, read on the forward strand.
AGCAACAGAAGCATAAATCAATTGTCCATTTCAAAATCCTGAAGAAATTATATCAACACTTTCTCATTTCAAAGTGGCTATTCCGACCTTACGGCTATGTTGTTGTTTTTAAGTTTGGGAGAATCGTAAACCGGATTTGTCACACTCCACTTTCCTGTCACTTTCTTCCTCATCTGGTTCTCTTTGATGCTCCTGCAGTGGAACACAAGAACCACGTGTTCTCGACATGAAATGATATGTATAGGCCTCTGTCCTGCAGGCAACCGTTGTCCCGTTGTGTATTCATTAGGCTTCGGACTGCACAGCGGATGACCTCCCGTGTCAGCGGGTGGTTATGGATCAGACCTTCCTCTATGCTGAACTCTTAAACATAACCCAAGGGCTGCTCTCAGCACGTACGCTGTACTTTTCAGTGATAAGGAATTTGAAAAGTGTTCGACTGAGAAAGCATGCAACAATAGAAATCGTACAAGCATGAAAACACACTGTGAAATTACACCGGCAATTACTGCTAGTTTTCAAATGCTTGAATGCAATCTTGTTTCTTGCTTGGCAAAACTTCAATGAAGTCTCGATTGTTATTTCTGACATCATGCTGTTTTTCTTATAAAGCCTTTCATTCATACTCACAAATTAGATGCAATAAATGATTTTCAATTTAGATTGACTGACAGATTACATTTATTTGCCCTTGGAGGGGGTGTTAGGATGTAACAAAAAAATGAGGAATGGTTTAAACGTGTCTCAATCACTCAACTGCGTCAAATCCAGGAAGCCTTTCTCGGGAAAAAAACACTTTAAACCAGGGGTTCTTGGGTGGGACGGGGGTGAGAGTAGGTGCCAGGGGCACTTACATTTAAAAAATATATTGGGTCTCATTCATTAAACATGCGTACGGAAAATTTGTGTGTGAGATGTGCCTACGGATGTTTTTACGAACAATTCGTAATTCAACAAAAACTTGTCTTCAAAATGTATAAAAAAAAAACACTCTTACGCAAATCACATTCACTATATTCAAATACTAGGCTATAATTATAATGTTTATAATAATGTTGATATTTAAAATTTACATGATTATATTTGACATTATAATATTTTCTGTATTATATATTATTATTATTATTATACATTATCTATATTATTATTATTATTATTATGATATACATTATATTATAAATTATTATAGCCTACTTATTTTTTTCTACACATATAAAGAAGATGCACGTAATGACAAATCTTCGTGCTTTCCTTCCTCACTTTTTAAATCTCTATATGAAAGCATCTGCTTAATGCCTAATGTAAACGTCATGTAAATGTATTTTTAATGTTACTCCGGTCGGTGGACAGCATTGGCTTCCTCCAGCGACAGCAAAACCTCCCAAAAAATGCAAAGCAAAACAAAACTTTACAGATAATAAATATGATCATGGATTTCTTTTCGAGCTCTTTTTCTTATATGACAAACTTTTCTGTGGACCAATGCTGCCACTGTGGAAAACCCTTATATGGAGCTGGTTTGGGCGTGTTTTATGCAAATGCCCAACCTCGTGCACGCGGCCGCTCATGTAGAACACTCCAAATTCACTAACGTAAGAACAAGTATAAGAACAAACTCATGTGCGTACGCACTTGTTGTGAATTAGGCAAAAAATTTTGCGCGTATAAATACGGAAAACGTACGCAATTATTAGTGAATGAGAACCACTTTTTTTTTTTCTGTTTAAAAGTTTGAGGTGCACTGTAAAAAGTGAAAAGTTGGATTATCTAAAAAAAATACTTCAATTGAGCCCTAGTGTCACATAGACATTAAAGAAAATACATGGAAAATGCATCTGGGATTATCTGGGATTGTTTGATTTTTGGTTCATTCCCACTGCCAATCTTTTGCCAAATCTATGTCTATGTCAGAATGTAATTTTGAAGTGAATGTTTTTGATTATGTTGTTCATATTTTAGGCTATGTGGGTTTTTATAATGTAATGTTTTAATATTGTGTATACCTGCCTGGGGACTGCAGATGGAAAATAGCTTTTGCTAACTCTGGTACAAAACATCTTTTCGAAAGATTAATGTTCTTTGTAAATTGTCCCTGACAAATAAACGTATTAAATAAATAAAAATATGTACTTGATGCGCTATTCCTTTATGCTGCTGAAAGATCTCCACTTCAGCACAGATAGTCATGTGCTTCCTTTATATACCTTCTACTGCTTCAGTCCAGTTTGCAGACATTTCTCATTGTGAATGTTAATCTGCATGTAAACCCCTCATTTTAAAGAGCTGAACCATAACTTCACGTTGCCATGACACGCTCGTCCTAACAACTGTTTCTGCATCTCATTCACACAGGGGGCTTATCTTACAGCAATGTTACTAGGTCCTCTTTCCGGGAGTGATCCCAGAACATTTACGGGACGTGTTTGCGTACATATTTTCAGGGACCAAAGTGCTGTGTGAATGAAGTTTTGGTAACACCTAAAAAATGTTGTTGTTTCAACTTAAAATTTTCTCCTAAAGTGAAACAAAAGCAAAATGTAAAGTCGAAAAACTTGCATTTTTAGGTGTTACCAATTAAAGTACTGTAAATGTTTTAATTGATCCACTTTTTACAGTTTATAAACCCATCAAAACACGAAGCTTGTCAAGGTTGCGAGTCCAGCTAACCACCTTAGGCTGGTTTAAGTTATCTTTTTCATCAGGATGAGAGACTTACTTTTCTCTATATCGTGAGTCTTGACCTTAACATTACCCCCCGTTGCAGGAAGGGGTTGTGATCTCATATAAAGAGGACCATGGTAAGGTAAGAGTCGGTCAGGGCTTGAACAGTGAATAATTGAAGTGTAAAGCTAATGCTTCTTGCAACTGCCGAGACACTCGGAGGCGAGGGCTGCTGAGTAATTCCAGGACCTGAGATGAGATGTCAAGGGTGACATGATATCCAGGAAAACAAATCTGTTGAGTCAGAGACAACAAGTCACTCTGCAGCCAAAGCAGTCTAATGAAAATAGAGAGCGTGACAGCATGAGCTCACTCGCTCCTGCAGGCACACCAAATTTAAAGGCACGCAACAGTAGCAGACTGAAGATCAGGATTTCCCTTCAACACGCGGTGACGCCTCTAATGGGGACGTCGGGGGTCATTACCCCATCCCCCCTACAAAAGCACCACCATCAAGATCATCAAGATGTTTACAGGTATACTGAACAAAGAATATACCTACACATACCCCCTAAAGTCTCTTTTGGTGATTTACTGTTTGTACATAAAATCATCCTACATAATGTAAAGTTCATTTTTTTGTAAATATAACCTTGATATATTTAATATTGACTGAGTATAAGGTCAAATATTAAAATAATTTTGTGAATTTTTACAAACAGAATTAACAAAACATGCATTGAGAAATTACAATCACACAGAACGTTTATGAATATGTAAAGCTGCATATGAATGTAATATGAAGCACAATTAGATTTTTTTCACAACGTGTCTTCCTGAAATTATAGTGAGAATGAGAAATATATGTCAATGTCAAGAAACATTTGCTGTAGGAACAAGCTGTAAGACAGAATAGAAAATGTGACGTATTATAGAGTTATGTGCTAGAATCAAGCGATCATTATTTTACTGCAATTAAAAACGCGATACAATTTTTTCACTTGTCATACCTCACTTGAAACGGCTGTATTATTAAAATTAGCCATTGTTCTATTGTTCAGAGTAGCTGCTGGCAGAATTAACAGTTTGAATAAAACAGGGAATAAAAATGATTTTTTTGTGCCAAACACTTTAAATTACAAATAGGAAAAAGATAAATAGTCAGATAATACTGCTGGCTTTATCACACACATAATGGCTTTGTCTGTTATTATTTTTTCCTTGTTTACTTATTAGATTTATCACAGCATTTAATTGCAATTTTATTTTGTACTTGACAATGACTGATCAACGTTTTCTTGGCTTAAACGTGAGGTTTCTGCTCTGCTTGGCTTATTTGAGTTGATCTGGTATCATAAATGGCAGACTTTAATACTTGCTAATTATTTTTGCAGCTTCTGATTTGAAATAACCATTCATCAACTAAGCTCACATTTTCCAATCTGATCATTTGTAGCTTAATTTCTCCATTTTGTATAGCCTTCACAAAAAAGAGCCAGATATTTATTTTATTTTATTTTAGAAAATATGACACATTTATGCAGATTATATTGCAGCAATAATATTTATTCACAACACTAAAACATTATGTATAATAGTAAAACAGTGACAAGGACCTTTAATTTGCAAAACATACACTTTTATTTAACTACAGTCCTAAATGTTTATTTCAAAATACCTAGACGTCACAAGCGCGTATTGAATCTTGGGATAGCCAAGGCTTTGAAGGATCCATCTATGGATCCTGGGTTTCAGGGGAAAGAAAGGCTACATTTGGAGACTGCATGTGAAGGAGCCTTCAAATTGGGCCAGCCTTCGTTGCGGCCCAATGACATCATTGGCCTTTAAATACGGGGACGCACCCAATATGACTGTTTAGGTTGTTTGTCCCCCCAAATACGGAGATGGTCCTCACTGAAAAACACAACATCCAGGCGGCGAGATTGGATCTAGATCCAACTCCTCCCACTTTATATACTTTGCTCCACCAGATAAACCAGCATATTTGGCAACCCATTGTCGCCAACGTTTGCTCTTATCAATAAAAGTTTACATTTAATAATACAGTCGAGATAGATTCATAATTTAGTCTACCCCTTTAAGTAATGATCACCGGCAGTAATGATAATGTACAGCCGGTTGTAATCGTGATATCACCCTGAAGGGATTTATTTAACCTGGCTGACTGTACATCATGCCACTTATTACATAGCTATTTGATATTTTAGTAAATATATAGAGAAAACATTTTTATTTGATATCTTTTATTAGCTCATTTGTGAGAAAAGTAAACATTCTATGAGGGAAACCTGTTTCCTAATGGCTATAAACAAAGACGCTACACCCCTGGATCTGGATCAAGCCCCACCCACTGGAACTGGATCCAACTCCGCCCCCTGGATGTCGTGTTCTGCAGTAAGGCACCAAGTTACATCAAGTTATGCAATAAATACCTTTACTTGCATGTTGTGTTTTATTTGGTTGAAAAGTCGTTGGGTTTAGAGTAAGGGTGGTGTAAGATGCTAGAAAATATCTTTAAAACTATAAATATTTATTATCTGATCTTTATAAATCTGAAAATGAAATATGTTCAAAATGACACGTAAGGCAAACAACCTTAAAACATCACCACAGGTTGTAATAAGCTGCTGGCCACTAGAGGGTTAAACGTTATTGTATGTTGTAAAGCTGCTAGCACAGACAAACTATGAGGTCATTATTTTTGGAGGACAGTCTCAAATAATAACAATTAAAGGCGGGGTGCATGATCTCTGAAAGCCAATGTTGATATCTGAAATCACCTATACAAACACGCCCCCACCCTAATAGAATCTGGACCTTCTTTTGATAGACCCGCCCCACACATACGCAACCCAGGCAACCCTTACTGCTGATTGGCTACAAGTGTGTTTTGGTAATCGCCCCGACTCCCTTTTCCAAAGTGTTTTTCAAAAATCATGCACTTCGCCTTTAATAACGTTTTCTGAATTGTTAGCACTTTTGCATCTTAGACGTTTTAGGATATTGCAATATGTGTAGCTTGTTGTTTTTGTTTATTTCTTGCTACTGTTGACAAAACCGAACAGCACTTTGTCAACGTGCATTTTCATTTGTAATATCATCAACGCTCCTCTGCTTTTATTTCTCATCAACACAGCCTCAAAAGCAGCGAGCCTCTGCCGCTTTAATTTGTTGCCCTTAATAAAGAAAGGTGCGTACTCTCGGTGGAAAAACCCCAGCTCTTTTGTAACTCAGTTACTGGAGCAGAAACTAATTAATTGTATCATTAACATCTGCCTTGTAATTAAGAAGTGGTGCTGAATGTCTTGGTTGTTGGGTCTCCGGTGGTGCACAGCTCGAGTTGATGAAGCTGCAATACTCAAAGCGTCGGGAGGCTCATAACAGATATCCCAGATCTTTGCGGGGTTGTTCTCGCTTCTGTATCCCATCAGCTTGTCAACAGGACGTGAGGTGTTGCATTAAGCCACATTATTAGTTTCTCGGTTAACAAGCCGGTCCTCCAAAACAGAGATATGGTCCCTCGCGAGCTGTCCTTTTTGTACCGAATTATATCAGTGACTCGCGGTAGGCCGGCTGGTTGCAGAGACTGGCGCTTTTCGAGGTGATGTCTGTTTACTTTGTCGTTCTTGTACTCGGGTGAAAGAATGAAACAACAACCTGACCCCTGTGACATCGCTGTGTTTTTTTCTTGTCCGGGGAGTTAATTAGTTCCCCTATCTGGGGTGCTGGCAGGCCGTCCGGAGAAAGGCTTGTGTGAAATGGCAGCGCTGCACACAGGGTCACTGATCATACAAAGCAGCGTGGAAGCATACATAATTTACAGATTCAGTGTCAGACTTCACAGTTAATATTCATTCTAATATTTGAGTCGATATTGGCAAAATGACTTCAAATGGAGTAAAATTTGAAGAAGGATGTGGAAATGTTAGGATAATGGCCTTGGTGTTATTGAAAGTAGCTTTCCTGTAGCTAAATCAGTACAACGTGGCTGGTAACAGAACGGTCATGGGTTTAATAGACTTATGAAATTTACAGGAATATACCACTTTTAAAGTAACACATTTGTAACACTATATTGAAAAAAGTATGCAAACTTTAAGCAACAGTTTGGGCAAGGCCCTTTTCTATTCCAACATGACAATGCCCCTATCTGCACAAAGCAAGGTTAAAATATAATGATTGATTCAGTTTAGTGTAATAGAATTGGACTGATATGCAAAAAGCCCTGACCTGAACACCTTAGACTTGAAGGGTTTGAGACAAACACTCATCACCCGAACCAATCAATTACTTATACACAGAGATACAATCATTTTAAAACAGAAAAGGCACTTTCAAAACTTGCAACAAAGATGGAAACAAAATTATTTAAAATGTATATGTATGGTATAGCATTAATATTTGTTTTGGTGAAATTATGTAATACATAAACGTGCTTATTAGAAGGGATGTCCCAATACGTTTGTCAAACTTGTTAATATTGATTGACAGACAGACAGACAGACATATTTGTTGAAAGATAGACAAATTTGTTAATAAAGATAGATAGATAGACAGACAGACAGACAGACAGACAGACAGACAGACAGACAGAGAGAGACAGACTTGTTGATAGACAGACACATTTGTTAATATAGACAGACAGACAGACAGACAGACAGACAGACAGACAGACAGACAGACAGAAAGAAAGAAAGACAGAGACAGACAGACAGACAGACAGACAGACAGACAGACAGACAGACAGACTAGTTGATTGATAGACAAATTTGTTTATATAGATAGACAGACAGAAAGACAGACAGAGACAGACAGACATATGTGTTGATAGGTAGACAAATTTGTAAATATAGATAGATAGATAGATAGATAGATAGATAGATAGATAGATAGATAGATAGATAGATAGATAGATAGATAGATAGATAGATAGATAGATAGATAGATAGATAGATAGATAGATAGATAGACAGACAGTCTACAGATAGATTTTACAGTGTAGATAGACAAATTTGTTGGCAGACAGAGATTTCACTTTTGTTTAAAATATCCAGATGAGAGAGAAACTGCTGGTTGCTAATTTTTCATTCATAACGTATACACAATGTACCATTGATAAACACTCACCAGGTGGCTCATTTGGGTAACGTCCCAGGTGATAAACGTAGAATCTGGCTTGGCTAGAAATTGCACAGCATTATTTTAATGCCTCTGTTGCTCAAAGTTACAGTCCGAAAGTTACAGCAAATCAACGGTCCAGAAGTTATTTAATGCTTTGCTCATACACCGCAACTTATCATTTAAATAGGCTTCTCTGCAAGTTACAGGCGAGAAAAAAAAGAGTGGAAACATCTGAGCTCTTGTTGTCTCATCTAAAAGCTTTCTTGATCTTAAAAGACTTTCACCCTCTGGCCCATTTTCACATGGATCAATTGATTTTCTCATGCATTATCTGATGTGCGTTTGGTGAACCTGCTCTGAATCCTTTCTGTCTTGCTGCATTTAGCTTTTCTTCACTTTACTCTATTGTGTTTGACACTTTCCACGAAAAGAATAAAAAGCAGGCACGACATGTTTAATGAATTAAAGGAGATAAAAACCCTTATCCTTCAGAAAACGCTGATCATAAACCTCGGCAGGTCAGACTCCATATTACAAAAGCTGCTTTATTTTCTATTAATTTTCTTACTGAAATTGAATCAAATGCTTTTTAAAACAGAAAGGGAATGCCAGCATGTAGTTTATTTGTGGAAAACATGCTTTAGTTGCTGCAACAGAGCTCTGAAGGATAAACTTAGTGTGCAATAGAAATAGAGACGGTGTAACTCTCTTAACCTGAGAGATATTTCTCTTTTAAGCCGCTGTGTTCATCCTCAGTCACCACAACCATTGCTGTCTGCAATCAATACTTGTATCTAGCTAACACACATGTATCTCTCTTCTCCATACCCTTTACAATTCACCCTTCAAATGGAACTAAAAGACATTAAAACAGGCAAATAAAAGATGGAGTTACCCTACAGTGAATGACAATCAAGCTCAACTTGTTACTTTGGCTTAAAATCATTTTGTTATTTCTCTCACAGCTGGACTAAATCTGTGACTTCTGCAGTTCAATATAAGACTCAGTTACAGAAGCACTAAAATGAGATGCCTCACACTGCTATATTCATAAAGAAAGTCGATGGCACTTTTCCACGGCATGGTACTGCTCAGTACCGCTTACTTTTCGGAGGTTTACACTACAGTACCTAATACTTTTTTAGTGCCACCTCAGTTGAGGTTCCCATCGAGCCATACCATCATTGTTAAGAGCAAAATTAGCTTCCCTTTGTGTGCTGTCGAGTAAACAAAGTGATGTCATCATCTGTGCTTTGTTGAACGAGTTCCCAAAAAGCCACATGCCAAAAATCAAGAACACCATTCACATTCACCATGTGTTGTTCGTTTCGATGTCACAGCAGAGATGTAACTACAACGATAAGCTTAAAATCCCATATTTGTCACAATGCAAATGATGACAAGTCACAAGACTTGCGAGAACCAATGATCATTTTACTAACTGACATGGAGCCGACATTTTTTATCTAGTTGTGTCTACATTCAAATTCGATGTAAATAGTTTTCTCTCACAAACATTTCGGTTTGATCTGAAGACTCATATTAGCCCACTGGAGCTGCATGAATTCGTTTTTTGATGATGGATGGGCTTAAATTTTTTTTTTACTATTTAATGGCATCACAAGAGGAGCTATTTAATATAACTCTAAATGTGTTCGGCTGAAGAAATAAAGTCATAATCCGAACATCTAGGATGGCATTAAGGTGAGTAAATTTCATTCATCTGTGAACTATTACTTTAATAAAGAGATCTGAACATTCATATATGGATTGGAATTAAAGCAAATAAAAAAAACAAGCTGGTGGTGGTTTAAGATTTTTGCACAGTACTGTATATCTCATAACCCTGGCCCTCGGGTTACGTATGAGAAGGGAATGAGACGCTGTGTCTCCCTTGCAATACTTCCCTTGCAGTGTCCTGTATACTCACTTCGGCATTTCCAGATCCTTTCCACCTTATTTATGCTCTTTGGCTTCCACCAATGACGTCACGCCCAACCAGTGGTCAAATTTTAATATATACATACTCGGACGCCGTCAAGCTCTAGGCGTTCCCCATAGCGTCAGCTCTCTGAAGCAGCGTGAAGTTCCCTCAAAAGGGAACTGTGATTGGTTATGTTAGATGTCAGTCAAACAGCTGTTTCTGTGTAAGTGGATGCTGGTCCAGTCTCTACGTGTGCGAATGGATGACAGGAGTATGACTGCGGCATGAAGATCTTGTGACGTAAGAGATGCATGTGATTATTTTGAAAGCACTTGTCTGTCTAAATATGCATTAAAAAGCTGTGAACCACAGATGTGACACATAAGAGAAATGTAAAATAAAATATTTATCACTGGCAGTGTCAACGATACAAGTTTGGCTTGAATGAGATAAGGCTAATCACATTTTTAAACCCCAGCAGAAAAACCTCACTGTGTTAAACTGCTGCCATCACACCTGTATGTGTGTGTGTGTGTGTGTGTGTGTGTGCGTTTGTAGATAAAATAAGTTACTGAAACATATAAGGAAAGTGCAAAATGTATGTATTTAAAATAAAAATATTTTCACCTATCCAAGTTATAT